>NC_141071.1:40864838-41044838 GCF_041138505.1 Cibotium barometz | reverse complement strand
ATATATATATATGTATGTATGTATGTATATATGTATGTACATGCATATGTGTGTGTGTGTATATATATATGTATGTACATACATACATATATACATACATACATACATATGTGTGTGTGTGTGTGTGTGTGTATGTATGTATGTACATATATATATATGTATGTATGTATGTACAAAATACATACATGCATACATACATATATATTTATATATACGTACATATATATATACATACATATATATATATATACGTACACACACACACACACATGTATGTGTGTGTGTGTGTATAAATAGATATACATATATAAATACGTACACACACATACACGTACACACACATGTATGTGTGTGTGTATAAATAGATATACATATCTATATGTATATATATAGATATACATATATATATGTATATATATAGATATACATATATATATTTATGTATGTATATACACACACATATATATGTATATGTATATGTATATGTATATATACATTTATATATGTACATACATATGTGTGTGTGTGTGTGTATACATACATACATACATACATACAATATATATACATACATAAACATACACACACACACACACACACATACCAATTGCTTATTTCATCAAAGGCAACATCTCTACTCACCCTCGTCTCACGTGTGATAGCAGGGTTATAACATCTGTATCCCTTTCGCTCAAGGGAGTAACCAATGAGCAATGCATCCAAACACTTTCAAGTGTAATAAAATATGGTTTTCTCCTGCCAATATACTTCTCCTCTAGTGTCACGGCCTATTCTTCCTCTCAGCATTGATGATTTGCTGTGGAGTGTACCTGCATGTGAATTGTCTATGATTTCCATGCTTTCTCAAGTACTCACTAAACTCATTTGAGAAGACTCCCCCACCTTAGGCACTTAACTTGCAACCATGCTTGCTTTTCAGCCAACATTCTAAAATTCTGAAAATCTTTCATGAAATATACCCACACCTTCCTTGTGTGGTCATCAATGAAGGATACATGGTAATGACATCCTCCCATTGATGCCATCTTTGTCAACCCCCCATACATCTGAGTGCACCACATCAAATGCTCTCATACTTACGTTCCTGCCATGTGGAAATACATCCTTTGTTTAGTTTTTAAACTAACATGTTTCACATACTTTATGCATTCCATCCACCTTAAACTTTGGCAAACTTGTAACAATTTTTGAATTCTGCATAGACTTCAATCATTGTGCTCATTCACATGACTAATACGTTTATGCGAGATATCTATATCGGCCACAACACCTGCACCTTATGCAAACATAGTAGCTTTCACCTCATGCATGCTTACATCCAAAGTAAATATTCTACCCACTTTTTTTCCCTTTGCAACCAAATGACATTTATTGTTGAGGTTCTCAACATAATAGCCCTCGCGGTTAAAGCATACCTACAAACCCTTCTCAACCATCTGCCCCCAACAAAAACTAAATTCTTTGTTATGTTAGGCACACGAGGTACATCAACCAAGTACCTCATCTTTCGATCCTGCATAGCCAATGGCACACTCCCAATGTGAGCAATAGGATGAGCTATGTCATCCCCCGTCTCTACATAACCTGGTTTTTCCATAATTTTAACATCTCTAAACCACTCACCATAAATAAGTAATAAACAACTGCTCACATCTATCTTTAGCCTGCTTGTTTGAAGATGCATAATTGTTATGTTATAACTTGGTTCTTCTTATCACTTTGCTTCTTGTGACATTCTATTGCAAAGTGACATGGTTTGCTACCACAATAAAAACAATCATTTGAACTTGATCCAAATTGCTATCTTTGCCAATTCCCTTAACCTCTCTAGCTCCCCTTGCCTTGAGACTGGCCTCTTCCACATGTGTGTGTTTGCTACTTGTTAAAAATCATTAGCTGATGTTGTCCATAATTCTAATTTCCAAAACAACTTGGACAACATCATTAGCTGATGTTGTCCATAATTCTGATTTCCAAAACAACTTGGACCATGACCTCTACCTCTACCTCTACCTAAACTTGAGTAAAAGGCTTGTTCTAAAATGTTCTTACTTTGTGGGGAAGAGTCTTCACCCAAAGACCTCTCTTTTATGATTAACATATACACTAAACCCTGAAAGTAATAGAGGTCTTGAATGGCTTGTACTCTTTGCCAAGCCCATTCAAACATATACTGACCAAGTCATTGTCTCTTCCACTGAGACATTGATAGATCCAAGGGATTCAACAATGCCCTTGGTCTTCTACGCATACTCATTATGGTGGACATGTTCTTCTTCTCTACTGTATGCAGCTCCTAGCTGCAACTTCCTTGCCTTTGTGTTTATTTGGAACATATTTACTAGGTTTTGCCATGCAACTATTAGGGAGTGTTGACATCCTGTATATACTCTATCAGAGTGTCTATCACATCGAGACTCAAAGCCAATACATGACTTTCCTTGCACCCTAGTTCCAGTCTTTGAACACCTTTATCTCTGTTGTAGTTGCGTTCTCTTTAGGCAATTTCGGAGGCTTCTCATTGTCTCCTTCAACATAGTTCCAAAATCCTGTTTCCAATCAAGAAATTGGTCATTGTGAACTTCCATGCATGGAAGTTGTTCTTATCAAGATTCTTAGTGACAATTTGATTAATGTTGTCAGACATCTTTGCTTGCAACAACCAAAAATTTACAAACAAATAATTTATGTATTCAACCTACAACACATTATTATCTATTGTATCTCTTGTAGGAGTACTTCTGCACAATCTATATGTCAACATGTGACCAAAGTACATGTACATAGACCCATAATTAGTAATACATGTGCAATCACTGATCTTCTTCTCTTTGTTGCTAACAAAAGAGTTCTACCGAAGATAAGTGAAAACCAACATAAGTACTAGAGTACTATGTATAAGCAGTCCATAATGTGAACATGCTAAGTAGGTTAGCTGGCAAGATAAGTATGTCACCACCATAACTCGGTTGGACTACATAGGTGTAATCCAGCTTGTAACTCCTCGAAGGTGGCAACGCTTCATAGCTCGTTATGTCTTTTGGATAATATCCTTAGTCTAGCTGTATGGTTTAACATATATAATGTCAAGTGCTAATGGGGTTGATTAACTACATGACCTTTACCCCTCTCATTTCTCCAATGTGTACATAAATCAAGCCAACACGAGATCAACACAAATTGTTCATTGGTGATGATGAAGATAAGTTCTCCTCATGTCCTACATAACCCAAATATCTTCCCAAGATCAAGTGCAAGCAGGAATTATTATTATTATTTAAACAAAATTACATATTATGTAATTTTAAATGGATTAATGATGATCTAGATGAAACGTTGTGCACACCTCTCTAATGGGTCGAAACATGATGGCATGGGGCGACATTATGGTCCAAAAAATATATATAACAATTGCCTGTGGGACCCACTCATATCCGCTCAACATACCCCTCTTCATTGGGGATAGTGGCTCTCAGCGTAGTTATGCCTCTTGTTGCCACTTAAGTAGTGGTAGTACAAGAAATTCTTAGAGCCGTCAACGTTGGATGCCTTTTTTCATGTTTTGGATCATCTTCACCCAGACCTAGGGATAAGGTCCAATAGGATAGGTTGGTGGCGGGGGATGAACATATTCTCGCTTTGGCTTAAGCCTAGCACACACAAATAAATAAGTACAAGTGCTTGCATGCAAATAAATAAGTACAAGTGCTTGCATGCAAGATATGACCTTCTTGGATTCTCTATTTACAAAATCTGGACATGTACAACATGGTTCGTCTTTCACATGCACATCATATTTTCCCACGTGTGCATCATCCCTATGTGATTCGATCTTGAAAAATTCATACTTGTGCTCCACTCTTTGTACTTCTTCTACCACCGTAGCTTTCATTTTCGAAGTGGCCTTTATTTTTTTGGCCGCTTCCTTTGATATCTACGTGCGATACTTGACTCTTATGCCATTTTGCATGCCTGAGCCACCAACCTCTGTGTTAGTAGTGGACCCATATGGCGGTTCTTTTGAAGTTGTAGATGTAAAGAACCTTAAAGCCCCACTGCTACGCGGTGGGGGTGGGAACCTTTTGCATTCTTGCTCTCCGCCTGGTATCCACCTTCCCATGATGAATATATCTCCTCACCCTGTGAGCTCATTTCCTATAGCAACTAGCCATATCTTGGGTGGTGGATTGGGCTTTGGGTCTATGTTGGTGTCCATAATATAGCAATGAAGCATGTCGTCAAGGTAGAACCACATCTGTTATCTAATGAGACCATTAGGATAGCCTTCAAAAGATGGTGCAAGAACACCCTTCGTAGATCCAGCTATGTGTTGCCTACACCTCTTACCCCCACGAGGCATTTCGCTGCATGTGACCTTGCTAATGCATGTCCTTCATATTGCCCACATTGCTTCATTCACCTTGCGCTCAATGACACTACCCTTTGTGACTTTCATTGTTCTTTCTGGAGTACTTCTTGTATCATGCTCCTTAAAAATGATCTTATGTGGCCTCCCAGCATACTTGCGATCTCTTACATGTGTATTGTACTTTGGTCAATGCATGGCCCCATCATCAATATCAATGACCACAGCGGGCGGTCTCTTGTGACGTGCACTTTATTTGTTATCGGGCGGTGAGAGGGGTAGGTGTCTTATACATGGGTGTTTCCTTAGTTGCCCGATTAACTGTTCGGACCACTTGGGTTGGGCTTGTAGAGCACCGTTCTTTTAGTTTCTCCAAGCTTGGTTATCTCCCTATGTGCTTGCCTTAAGAGTAAGAGACTACCTTTGTGCTTTGCAAAATTGCATTTGCCATATTGGTAGTACATGTATCGTAAAGAGAAATCGTACATATTGGTAGTACATGCATCGTAAAGAGAAATCGTGTGTCTACATCCTTCCCCTACTAGCCAACTTCCATGTTTGCTTTCTGCTAGGTTTGTTCTTGGGGTATTTGGGCCATCATTACTTCTCTCTATTAACTGAACCCCAATGTGTTATGTGCACCTCCCACCAACTCAACCAAGAGTCCATTGCTGACATATTCCTATCCATCACATGACCATTGCGCCACCATTAACGTATCATTCGAGCCTCCACTGATATAGCTTCACTCTAGTAGGAGCCATGCGCCACTTCTTGCACATTGCTTTGTGCTCTCCTTAAGACCTAATGCACACATACTTTGTTGTGTGGACAACCATGCTTTGCTCCCAAGAAATAGGCAAGGCCTCTCCCTATCTGTCAGGACGTTATTTTTTTCATTATTGAAAACATGTCGAGCTACATTCTAGTTAGCCTAATCCTCGTTTGCCATGAAACCAAATAAATATGCATACTCACAACCATGTTTGCCACCATCACTTCATTAATGCATTCCCATAACAAAGATTGGGCCTCCATATCCTCCTCTTTCATTGCACATGTCGCAATTGTTAGAAGATCTTGCATGTTGCATGAAAACTCTAGTAATTTATGAGGTAACACAATTGACCAGCTCTAACTATCTGAATACTCTACGTTGGTAACATGCTACCTTGGATCATACACATGACAAGCCATGGTCACCCAATCTGATGTTCGTTAGGTGTGGTTGAACTGTAGCTACGCATGTCGCAGGTTGCCAAAGCTGGTCTGTTGCATTTGATTCACCAAATCCAACCCTGAAGCGGGTCCAATGGTGGACATCTTGAAAACATAGCACTTCTCACATGAGGACCCTTAACCTGGGAACCTGCTGCCGTGAAAAAAGAAGTTGAGCTTGAGGGGGAGTGTTAAGATGTTAAGCTCAACATGAGCTGACACTCACGAGGCGCTTACATCACGGTTTGACATTTACGCCACTGGCGGGTTTGGTAGCTCGCACCGACATATCTTCGCTAGAGATTTTACAACTGGACTACACTGACTAGTCCACATTATGGACCGCTTGTATATACTCTAATATGTGTGTTAGTCATTTTATCTCCCTTGTAGACCTCTTTTGTTGAAGAAGAAGAACAACAATTTTTAGTCTCTCACCTTGTGTGTTCTTTTCTAGGGTTCTAAGAGTGTGTGTGTGCTTGCAAGAGCTCAAGCTCCCTTTTCCCTTGCATCTTTTTAATCTTTGGGTTGGTTAGACTCATTATAAGCTTCATAACCAGGGAGCGCCTTAAGTCCCTCATTGTGAACCCATGTAGAGTTTGGAATTCATTGATTCCCTTTAACTTCAAGACAATCTTGGGGTAGTTATAGATATACTAGTTGAGGGAGATGCCCTGCATCGAGCAGTTATCTCATTCTCGTCTCACAATTTTTGAACTTCGTGCACTGGCAAGAATTCCTTTTAAAACAATGTTTCAAACTTTGCCTAAGTACGACGATGCGTGGCACTGTCGGCCAAGCTTATCCACATTGCCTTACCTGTCAATGACAGACTGGCCTCTATGGGCCTCACCTCATCTGGCAACTACTTGAGGTTATGAATATTTACTTACTATGTCCTTGTTGTGCTCTTTTTCCTCCCTCCCAAAGATGCTATGTCTTTAGGTCCTTGAGGAAATTAACATGCTACAAACTGCTTCACGAGCATTGTGGCTTGCTTAGCCACATGAGGCTCTATGTCCTCTTAAGAAGGAAATTACACCCTCTTTTGTGCGGATTTCTATGCAACAGTGTTACCCATGAGCGTGGCTAGGGCGGCATCCAAGCGAGTGTGAATGCTCCTAAGCATGGCTAAGATCTCATCCTGATTTTTCTCCAAGGTCTTGATGCTAGCAAATAAATTGGCAAGGGACTCATGTGAGATTTCCATCTCAGAATCATCCACATCCATGTCTGTATGGAGAGCATCGTTTCCATACTTCTCTTCATCAAGAAGATCATCCTAGGTGGGGTCGTTATTAGCCTCACCAGTCTTTGTGACATTTCCATCTCGGAATCATCCACATCCATGTCTGTATGGAGAGCATTGTCCCCATACTTCTCCTCATCAAGAAGATCATCTTGGGCACGATCGTCGTTAGAAGATCATCTTGGGTAGGATCATCATTAGCCTCACCAGCCTCCGCAGACTGATTGTAGGCTAACGCTGTGTCGTCCCCATTGCTACGGACTGATCGACATGGCCATTAATGGACAAGGTCTGTCGAAGGGAATGCACTGGCTCTCACGCGAAATCGATGATAGGTGAATTGCGTTAGTTTGGCTAGTGCATACGCCCAAGAGGCTGGAAATAGGAGACACGATGCCCCTCGAAGTCCCTACTACTAACAGACTACCCCCGCTCTAGAGACCATTTTCATGATTTTTTAAAATAAGTTTGAATATATGAAATTAAATATTGAAGAAAATAGAATAAATAAAGAATGCTGGGCAAGAAAATAGGAACTAGCTACCCAATCCTCATTCCCCGGGTGTGCTGGTCATTGACGCGTGGCACTAATTCGGTGGTGATGCTCGACATGGCGCACGTGTGTAGAGCCCTCAATGATGTCGATGACGATACGGCAAACCTCTCTTGGCAGGCACGCCCCACTGAGAAGAAGCAGAGAGAGGTTGGCCCGGTTGAGAAGCTGGGCGGCAGCTCGGCGGCCCAGGCTAGGCTGTCTGGTTGCATTGCTCAGCCGACTACTCGGTGGATGCCCCTGCTGCGCCACCACTTGATTAGGGCCACAGAGAAGCTAGGTCGTGCTGTTTGGCTGCTCGTCTTCTCCATAAGCCCTATGAACGGGCTGGTGGGCTGCTTACCTGCGCTGTGCGTGGGCTGTCTGGGGCGACTTGCGCTACTGCTCGTCTTCTCCACAAGCCCTATGGATGGGCTGGTGGACTGCTTTTTTGCGCTGTCCAGTAGCTCAGTTGGTTAGAGCATCTTGCGCTGCTGCTCTCCCTGCTGTGTGTGCCATGCTCTGTCATGCCAGGTGCTGCTATTGCCGTGTTCACACTGTGGCTGAGCTTCGCGTCCGGAAATCGGCCTACTATATGGGCTAAATTTGAAAGTGCATTCATGAAAGAATTTCTTCCAGAGAATGAGATGGATCGTAATTGAGAAGCATGGGACAATTGTAAGATGAGAAATCTCACATTGACTCAGTATATTTCTAATTATAGAGAAACCATTCTCGAGTTGAAAGGTATGGATGACTTTAAAAAAATTCATGGATTTATTCGCGGATTAGATTCGGACTATAAGAATCAAGTTAAACAAAATGAGCCAAAAATTTTAGAAGAAGCAATTAAGTTTGCTCAGATTTTCGATGACATTATCGGAAAGAAAAAGCGTGCATAGACCGCACAACGGACATCTAGTGTGTCTAAGGGTTCAAAAACATCAAGGTCAAAATAAAAGAAAGGGACCTAACTAAAAGAATGACCAATCTAAGAAGACTAAAGGACCACAAAACTTTTCGAAGCATGAAGATTTTGAAAGAGCTAAAAAAGAAAATTTATGTTTTCAGTGCATGGAAAAGGGTCATAGTAAACTATAGTGTTCTAAGCTAAAAGAAAATGAGATCAAAGTAAAGAAAAGCAAGTGCACTAGTACTATTCAAGTGCTCCCTCTCTAGAGACTTCTCATAAGTTTAAAGAGATTCAAGTTTATCATGCTGATTCTACTCATACGTATCGTGTCACGTCATCGATGTGGGTGCTAACATTTGGACCACATGAGTTGGTTCGAATGTATGGTCATGTTAAAGGTCATAAGGTACGAGTTATGATTGATGATAGTACCACACACAATTTCTTGAACTATACTTTAGTCAAGAAATTAAAGTTACTGGAAAGTCTAAGTGATCATAAGTATGTGGTTTCTTTGATTAATGGGGCTATGATAAAGATGTTTGGGACACAATAGTTCATGATGTTCCATTAGTCATTCAAGGTCATGAGATGCATTTGGATTTTTAAGTTGGTCCATCTTTGTCTAAAAGTTATTTGCATAATTCTTTTGAGTTTGAAGTAGATGGTTTGAAGTAGATAGTAAGAAATTGTGCTTGCAAGGTGAACATGATGTACCCTCCTCACCTCTTATATGCTCTATGGAACTCAATTGCCTTGTACAAGCTAATGAAGTAGAACACATCTTTTTATGTTACATGATGCTTGATGATGTCATTTCTTTTTCCGCATGTGAAAACACAAGTGGTTTGAGTGAGCACAGTGACTTCTCTTCATTCAAAGCATGTTAACAATAAAAATGTTAATGAATCCTCAAAGTAATTATTACAACAAGTTAAAGATGTGTTTCCAAATGAATTACCAGAAGGATTACCTCATGTCCGTGATGTTGAGCATTTAATCAAAGTAATACATGACTTAATGTCAGTAAGTAAGCCTCCTTTTATTGGCTTAGTTTTAAGGAAGCACAAGAAGTAGAGCGACAGTTAAGAAATACCTTAAACGTGGATTCATTTGACCAAGCACTTTGCCTTGTTTTTCACCGATTCTATTGGTGAAGACAAAAGATGGGTCTATGCAACTATGCGTAAACTACCATGGTTTGAATACATCTATTTGAAAATCATTTGAAAAATGGGGCTTAGACTTTATGGGTCCCATTAGGCCAGCCACTAAGGGAACTTGAGTGCGCTTCATCATAGTCACACCACACCATGGATTACTTCATGAAGTGGGCTCATGCTGCCAAAGATACACAAAATGTTTGCACAAGATCTACCATGCCAAGTTTCTTTATGAGACATTGAGATTGTGATTACTTGTTTTGATTACCCATTAGAGATTTTAAGCGATACATTTTATCAACAAAGTGGTGGAGCTCTTGCTCAAATATATCCTTGTGGTGTATAGAAAAGTTAACATCGTACTACCCATAAGTTAATGGCCAAGCTAACCACACAACCAAGACTTTGTACACTATAATCACCGAGATGGTAAAGACGTTGAGAAGCGATTGGGACCACAAGTTGCACTCAGCTCTATGGGCCCACCACACCGCCTACTAAAGGTGGTTGTTAACCACTTTGTAGGTTAACATGGCTTCACTCACCTGACCACAAGTTGCACTCAGTGCTATGGGCCTACAGCACTGCCTACTATAAAGTGGTTGCTAACCACTTTGTAGGTTAACATGGCTTCACTCACCTGACCTATCTTAAGGCACTTTGCCATCTTGCCTACTTGAACAAGCACTTTGCCATCTTACCTGCTCAAAGAGGCACTTATCATTTGTAAGATGGTGTTGGAACATATAAAGGCATCTTACCTTCAGCTTAATGTTAAATAGGAAAGTCTAAGTATTTTTTCATGTATTATTTGATTTGGTAGCTTAGAAGCATGAAAAATCAATAAAAAATAATTTAAAGACACTTAATTACTTATATAACTACCATTAACTAGGATTTAGAACCTTAACTAGGATTAGAAACCTTATTTTTTTGTAGCTCAAGTAGAATAGATTTGTTTGAAATAAGTTTCACACATGCTTCAAGAGCACTAGAGACCTTTGATGCGAACCTGATCTAGACTAATTGTTGGAAACAATAATACAATCAATTATAGTTGTTCAAACCATATCCAACAAACAAAGCACTCAATAGAGTGGTATCCTTTCAAGAAGAAAAAACTCCTTTAGATCCACCTCAAGTGAGGAGTCTTGGGAAGAAATGAGCTGACTAAATGTGGATGTAAGTAGAGGAATAGTTGGAACGCATGGAACTAAGAGCCACCACAATCCTCTAAGCCCCAAATTTGCTAACTGGCTATGTTTATAGTGCCATGAAAGGGCATTCAATCTCCCTATGTTTTGGTGGCCAATCTCTAGTGGAGAAGCGAGAGAAATACCAGGAACCTCACAATTCGCTCCCTCTGTAATAAGGGGTGAAAATCCATGTTGAACATCACAATGTTTCAAGCATTTGGTGCTAATCTTAAGCTAGGTTTATCCCAAGCTAACCATGGCCAAGAAGCCTAACAACCATAGTTATGGCAATCAATACATGTCTCTTTTGTTGTACCACTTACAACAAGTGATCCTTAAAACACCCAGTATCAAACATACATAGTGCAAGCAAGAGTTATCTTGCCTTCTCAAGCAGCTCATTATAGAAGCTCCATCACCACAAAACCAAATTCTAGTTCTTCTCTATTCAAACAAGAAACAAGGAACTTGGGGAAGAGTAAAGAGCCAATGTTTGAGACTATCTTAAGACTAAGGGATCAACAAGGGCATTCACATAACATTTCCTCAACAACCACATCTAGTCTCCTGACTCCGGCCTTAAAGCCAGGCCGACATATGGCAAGAGCCATTGGAAACTGTACAACTCAACCCAATGGGACAAGAGATCCCAAACCGTAATACATAGGGTTTTATATAACCACTCCCTACATTCCATTGCCATGCGAATATGCACAAGACATGCTTAGAATGGTGTTTGAAATGGGAAGGGGGGTTATGGTGTTTGAAATGGGGGTTATGATAAACATAACACCTAGAGGCTCAGAGTTGGGTAAAATAAAGTCAATCCACATCTCAAGGATGATGATCAAGGTCTATTCTTTTAGACTTTGCCACGCTAGTGATTTAGGTCTCTAAACCCACTAGAAAATTCCACTATGAGGTCATGAGGCACACATTCATTGTTGGATTCTCACCCAGTGTAGCCAAATGAGAGTCCCATCATACAAATCTATAACATCAAGCAAGAGGAGGGAGAAACCATATGGGGCTACATTGCTAGAACCAAATATCTCCACAAGATATTCTAGAACCAAGTATCTCCATAAGAGATGTAGCTCCCATGAAAGACTAGATGACTTATTAATCATTGATTGACTTTTGATCGGTCTCAAGAGAAAGAGGCTTTTATGACCATATTACTGGTCTAGACACTATATCTTTGATAAGTGTTGCCCATACGGTAATAGACCTAGTAGATAATCTACAAGACAAGGATGTAGAAGTTGTCCATTTAAACCAAGAAATAGGGAGCACATCATCCAAAGCCTCAATGGGATTGAGGGTTCCCAACTAGCACCAACTAATGTCCTAGTCAACAAGGATATAAGCATAAACGAGTTAGCAAAAAATCTACTCAACCATTTCGGCCACAGTGGTGGGCACGGCCCATAACCTTAAGGCCACCCCCTACTAGTTCCTCAAGAAGGACATCCACACCTATTTCCAGAGACATATAGTTTAGTGTGTAACTTTTCACTGAAAATTACAGTAGTATGGAGTGTCTAATGATGGGGCCTAGGTAGCAAAAAATTGTACTCAACACTGCCAGCACCACAGAAACCACCATGACATAGATCATTATTCTTACTAGGAAACCCAATAGCATGGACTCACTAGTATGGAGTGTCTAATGATGGGGCCTAGGCAGAACAAAAAAATTGTGCTCATTTTTAGCGCTATGAGAACCATGACATAGATCATTATTATTACTAGGAAACCCAATAGGATGGACTTACAAGACACATGCTCCCTACACCAAGGCAACCATTGCCATCCTCACTTGTCACTCCTCAACATGCATAAACTCTAGTGCCTACCTGTCAAACCCCAGTATAGACTACCAATAGCTACCATATCCACCTCTGATGTACTAAGTACTGCACCAGTTCTTAGTGACTTTACATGTAGAGATAGAAACCTAGGAAAAAGAGAGCTATGAGTCTTATGAATAACAAGACCCATATGATCAGCAACAATATGATCCCACCCATAGACTATATGCCTCTCTATTTGAAGCCATGGCGTAATAAAGAGTAAGAGACCTCAATAATGTAGTATGTAGGCACCACCAATGCAATGCTTTTGATGTAAAAGCCTACACCGTATTGCGGAGTGTCCTCACAAAGACCCTACACCAAATCCCTTGTTTTCTCTGCTACTGTACTTTAAATCTCATGCCAGACCCAAATATTATTCCTTATAGAGGCACATATTATAAGTGCAGATTTGACCATGCATATAAGGATTATCCTAATAGAGTTACAATATCCCTAGTCAACGGTTGAAGCATCTACTACCACTTTGAAGAGCCTTAACTTGTTGAGTGTACAAGGAGTACATATTTATACAATCCCCTTTAATGCCATCACAAGGCGCCAAACCAAGACGAGGGCAGTAGTCAAGGGAACATCCAAGGCTCCAAACTAAGACAAGGCCAGTAGTCAAGGGAACATCACAAGGATCCAAACCAAGACAAGGCCAGTAGTCAAGGGAACATCCAAGGCTTCTAATAAAAGAAGAACCTAAAGCTTCAACTTCAAAGCAAGCAGCAAAAGACCTGGAGATAAAAGACTAGAGGCACAAGCCCCAAAGGCTACAGTAGCCCCTAAAAATACTAATGAACTAGAGCTAGAGGTCCAAAAGAAGGAGACTTTAAAGAGCATGCGGAAACAAAATTTACAATTAAGGACAACTTTGTTGGAAACATGGATTCTCCCACTTCCCGGGAGGTCACCCATCCTAGTTGTGTTCCTGCGCAAGCGTGCTTAACTGAGGTGTTCCACAAATTGTGTCTGACCATCTAGACCCCAAAACCTTAAGGTGTTAAGTAACCTCCAGTAATCCAATTTGTAGAAACCTCAACTTGCCAAGATTCAAACCCAGTTTCACCACACGTGAGCTGGTTCTCTCTAGAAGTGTGGATTGCATCTCCAACACCCCCCCTTAAGCCACACTTTGGTTGAGGTCTTAGATTCCAACATCACAACCTGGGCTCTGATACCGTGTTGGAAACATAGATTCTCCCACTTCCCGAGAGGTCACCCATCCCAGTTGTGTTCCTGCGCAAGCGTGCTTAATTGAGGTGTTCCACAAATTGGTCTAGCCATCCAGACCCCAAAACCTTAAGGTGTTAGGTCACCCATCCCAGTTGTGTTCCTGCACAAGCGCGCTTAACTGAGGTGTTCCACAAATTGGTCTAGCCATCCAGACCCCAAAACCTTAAGGTGTTAGGTGACCTCCGGTAATCCAATTTGTAGAAACCTCAACTTGCCAAGATTCAAACCCAGTCTCACCACATGAGTTGGTTCTCTCTAGAAGTGTAGATTGCATCTCTAACAAACTTTTCCATGCAAATAATTATCAAAGAAAATGGCGTCATGACCATTGAAAATGGTTCAAAAACGAGAGATCCAAAGCTTCCTCCCTTGTAGAGACAACAACAAGCGATCTCCCACATACACTTGCTCAATAAATAAAAGAAGCACATTGATTATAAAAACCTTCTAAAGAAACTTAAGTGCCCCAACCCCATGTTGAAAAAGGAGTGAATGAGATAAGCCCAAGAGCTTGTGAGGAAGATATAGGGTTAAGTAGAGCCAACACTAGAGCAAGTGGTTGAGTACAAAACACTCACCCCACTTCAGTGTATTTCAGATCCTATTCTAGAGCCAATAATAGATCCAATGAGGGAACCTAAGAGAGTGCCAAAGGTCATAACCAAGCCCATAAACATTCTTAGGAGGCTGCAAAAAGATCCAATTTTAGAGCCTGGCACTGGGTTGGGGTACACACACACACACACACACACACACACACACACACACACACATACTCCATTTGTGCTCATATGACACGTGTAATGGCACAAATTGCATGATAACCTACTTTACTAGGGTTCTTTACTTCTACAACCTCTTTCACATTGGACTTATAGGTTTTTGCGACTCTGCCACGCCTCTATACACGAATGTTCACCATAACCAACCCTACAAGGGATGGTGGTGGGGTTACGTTTTTGTGGCACCTACCGCCTATGGGTTGCTGCGACTTTGTTGCCTCTCTGTACACCATTGGTCATCATAATCTTATAAGGGATGGTGGTGGGTAGTAACGTTCTCGCGGCACCTGCTCTGCTATGATGAAGATGGAAGACTCCTTCGCTCTACCTCAATCAATGACTCGTATATTCGAATGGAGGTGGGTTCTTTTACTCACTTAGCTTATCTGCCTTCTTATTGAGCATTACACGATGTCTCTGACCCTTGCCTCTTTAGGGGGTCCTTCTACCCAAGTACACAAGTACTTAAGAAAAACAATACATGGGGTTCTTCTGTCTAGGTACATTACTTTTTTCATACCTGAATAAACTGGGATTTTGCAAGTAATTAAACTAATCTATGGAACTATATTCATGGGCATCATTATGTGTTTTAGCTCTGAATATTGATGGATCAAAGCTTTGTTTTAATTTTTCTGCATGGTAAGTATTTGAGAAAAATGAAAGAGTGTTGTTTGAACTATGAATACACATGGTTATGAACAAGGGTTCATTCTGGCCATGATCATCACTCTGTTTAGACTACATCTGCTATAGATGGTTATGAGTTGCCCAGCTTGGGGCACACAATAGATTTACAACTATTCTCTAAATCTCTGCTGATAATACAATAATCGGACACCTTACCCTCCTCAACTTAAATAAAATGATCCTCTAAAATGTCTTCTTAGGTTAGATATGACTCTAAACAACCCTGATCTTCAACCCTATCTCCTCAGCTGACCTTCTCTGATAACATGCTGACCTAAATTGACCCCAGCTGTGCTGCTGAGACCCGAGCTGACTCTGACCACTACTTGATTGTAATTTGATTCAGCTAATGGCTCTACTTGACCTCTGTCAGATTCTTGTCCTCTAGACCCTCAGATTTTCCAGAACTAGCAATCTGCAATCCTCAAATCTCTAGCTACTATAGAACCCTATCGAATATGTCGGTTGTCCTCCTCTACTGACTCTTATTTGACTCAGTCCTGACTAAATTTTTTTAGCTGATTTATATTTTTCATATCTCCTTACCTCTATGTTCTTTGACACTCAGACCTTCAAACACTTCAGATCTTACAAAGGTTGAACACTACAATCTCTTACCTCATTTTAGCTGACCTTAAGCTATCCTCTGAATCTCTATTGATACAGTTTGACACCTTACCCTCCTCAACTTGAATCAGCTAATCCTCTAAAATGTCTTCTTAGGTCAGATATGACTGTGAACAACCTTGATCTTCAACCCTATCTCCTCAGCTAGCCTTCTTTGATAACCTGATGACCTAAAATGACCCTAGATGACTCTCAGCTGACCACTACCTAACTGTAATCTGATTCAGTTAATTGCTGTTGACCTCTGGCAGATTCTTGTCCTCCAGACCCTCATATTTTCCTCTAGAACCAGCAATCTTCAATCCCCAAATCTTTAGCTCTAGGACCCTACTAAATAGCTCTAGGACCCTACTAAATGTGTCGGTTGTTCTCTACTGATTCTTATTTGACTCAGGTTTAACCAAACTAATTCAAATGATTCAGATCTCCTTACCTATGTGTCCTTTGACACTCACAGACCTTCAAACACTTGAGATCCTATAAATATTGAACACTCCAATCTCTTACCTCACTTTAGCTGACCTTCACCTATCCTCCGAATCTCTGCTGATATAGTCCAACACCTTACCTTCTCAACTTGAACCGCTGATCCTCTAAAATTTCTTATTAGGTGTCAGATATGACTCTAAACAACTCTGATCTACTGACTGCAATCTGATTCAGCGAATTGCTCTACTGACCTCTGTCCTCCAGAACTCGCAATCTACAATCCTCAAATCTTTAGCTCTAGGACCCTACTTAATATGTCAGTTGTCCTCTACTGACTCTTATTGACTTAGGTCTGACTAAACTGATCCAATTGATTCAGATCTCCTTACCTATGTGTCCTTTGACACTCACACACCTTCAAACACTTCAGATCCTACAAAGATTGAACTCTACAGTCTCTTACCTCACTTTAGCTAACCTTCAGCTTTGATGATTGCTTGATTCCTATCTAGTTCAGTTGATTGATCGAACTCGGATCTTTCCACTTATGTATCCTCTAAGGCTTTAAAACCTTCTAAAATCTTAGATCTCACAAAGATTCTGTCTTATAATCCCTAAATTGACATCAACTATCTTCTAGCTTACTCTATTTGAAATCCTTCAACAACCCACAAACTGCTTGACTGACTTAGATTGACTTCTAACTGTCAAACTACACCCAAAATAGCTTCTTCTCAACCCAAAAAGACTAACTCTATTCTTCCACACCCTCAGCTGACGGGTTCTGACACTCGCCTCACCCTGTCGGACATTGATGACTCTCAGCTCTGATGCTACTTGGGCTATTGGCTGTTTCAAACTCTGGTTATGTATTACATACCATAGAAAGCAACATTTTTAGGTGGTTTATAATGGAGCCATTGTCTAAATCTGCTATAATATAAGTTCAGTAGTAGTACACATAGTAATTAAACATGGTGACTAGATGTAGGAACTTGGCTTGATGCTACTTGGGCTATTGTTGACTGAAGTATTGGTTATGCTATTGATTACTTGGGCTATTGGGTGAAATATTGGTTATGCTACTAGGTGTTGATTACATAAAAATTTTAAACAAAAATATAATATTGTAGCAGATGGGACTATTGACCTTAGCTTAAAATCTGTTAAGAGGTTAAATAAAATCTCCATGGACTTGTTTTCGGCTCTGTATACTGTTCTTAAAAAATATACTGACTACTGGACTGAATGAGTAGAGTTTTCATATGATGGTTGGTCTTAAAATAACTAATGTTGAAAGCATTCTTATGCTGCTCTGCACCATGAACATAACCTCTGAATTAATTCAAACTAGGCTGTTTTGGCTTCTATAGTTGAACATTGGGTAATTACCGTATAGGGCTGCATTGGTGGTTTTCCTTTACAACATAAACATCACAAGCTATGTGTGCATGGTACTATAATTGGGGGTTTGGCTTGTTGATTGGGCTAGTCTCATATGCTGTTTTTAGTAATATGACTTGTATATTTAGAGCACATACATCTTTATGAATTCTACAGGGTGTTACTCCTTGTACTAATGGATCTGGATATATTCATGGATCTGGATATATTCAGATCCGCTTCATATGATGTCAGCTACTATTAAACATGATCACTCATAAAATATTTATAAAATATTCAAAAAGATCTTGATAAATGTTTGTTATTTTTGGTAATTACATAACAGCTTGATCTACCAGAGGTCATAGTTACCTAGACTTACATAATCATGCTGGGTTAGGTTGTTAGGGTGACATCTATAACATGTGGATAGGTCCATTGACAACTGTAATACGCATTTAGGCTAACAAAATGTTTTGTCTGTTTGTATGGATGCAGGTAATAGGACCTACCTTCTCTTATCATGCGGTTAATTTCAAACAAGCTTCCCTTGCTATTTTAATTTTATTTCCACTAGATGCAACTTGGCATCATTGACCCTAAAATGTACATGACTCATAGTTGAACTTGTTTCATGTATAGCATTTCTTTAAATCAATATGGTATGGCTTCATAAATAGTTTTGTCTATTCATCTATAGATATTGTATATGTTTTAACCTAGCAACACAAACATAAACACACACACACACATTATCACTTCTTATCCTTGCCCCTTTCCATGTTCCCCCTCTAATATTATTATACTATTATCTATCCACCTCTCTCATTATCTCTTGTGCTCCATGTCTCCTTTTATATCCCCCTGCCATCACTATGTGGCTCCATGCCTCCTTTTATATCTCCCTGCCATCACACTGTGGCTCCATGCCTCCTTTTATATCCCCCTGATGTGGCTCTCACTCTCTCTCTAATCTCAAAATCCCTAATCATGATGTTTAGCTCCAATAACAACATGACAACCATCAAGCAACCATCTTTACGATCTTATCTAAGATGAAGATGCGAATGAAAGATAAGAAACAAGATAATCAAGACACCTTGTATTGTATGAAGCACTCTAGAAGCAAAGTCATTGTTGAATAAAACCAATGGAGAAGGGTCGTTCGAAGAAGAGACACTTATTAATGAAAACTGAAATTGAGTACTGCAATAGGGACTTGGCATGTATATGGCTACATAACCAACAATGAAGAATTTGTCCTTCGACGACAAGGGCTTGGAAAAAATGTGGAAGAAAAAACGAGTACAACGATAGTGTTGAGTGTACTATTGTACTACTGAAATTGGAATAAATGAGACAAGTTTCAAGTGGGAGAGATAAATATTTGTGTATATCATCACTATGTGTGTCAAAGTGAGATAAATATATGTTTAATACCATCAATATGGGGGTTTGTGTGTGTGTGTGTGTGAGAGAGAGAGAGAGAGAGAGAGGGGGGGGGAGGCAGGGAGGGAGAGACATAGGGAGAGAGGGAATGGGAGGGGAGGGGAGGGGGGAGGGTAGAGAGAGAGAGAGAGAGAGAGAGAGAGAGAGAGAGAGAGAGAGCTCCTTTGTTCAAAAAAATAAGTGAATAGTGCTTGCTTGAAGGACATGCCCAAGATGGGGGGGGGGAGAGAGAGAGAGAGAGAGAGAGAGAGAGAGAGAGAGAGAGCTCCTTTGTTCAAAAAAATAAGTGAATAGTGCTTGCTTGAAGGACATGCCCAAGATGGGGGGGGGAGAGAGAGAGAGAGAGAGAGAGAGAGAGAGAGAGAGATCCCTTAAAAAAAAAATGTATGGGTAGTTAGCAAACACTATTATTGCTTGAAGGACATGACCAAGATAGGAAAACGAAGGAGAGAGAGAGAGAGAGAGAGAGAGAGAGAGAGAGAGAGAGAGCTAGAATGGAGAGACATCTTCATCAATAAGCATCACAACACATTTTGCACGTTATAAAATTGTGGAGATTTCTTCATGAAAGCTCTTAATAGGGATCAGATGGAGTGATACGTTCATCAACTCAACATTGCAACACTATTGACGAGTGGAAATTAGGGGGATGTTGGATATCAATGCGTTATCCTCATATTATATTATCTAGGCATTTGCTAGCTCATGTTTATATGATGTCATGTTTGTGTGAAGCCCCCATTATGAGGAGTAATGTTTAAGCAAGAATCCACGTATTCACACAGGATGGTGGCCAAGGAGGCCATATGGATTAGAAATAGCTTGGATTAGATTTGGCATACTAAGGCTACATACTACGTTAGATCGTTATCCGTAACATCCACATATGTAGTAGGAATATTTAACTCTTGGGACACCCTATCCTGATAGTGTGGGGCTCAAACAGGGCTCAAGATGAGCTTAGATGGTTGTGAGAGGTGAAGTATCTTTGCATAGCAACTTAATGGGATGACTACACACCATTGACAATGGCACCAACTATGATTGTGTACCTATGCTTGCAGTCATGTGGTGGCCCTAGGCCTATATAGATACACATCCTCTATACAGTCATCACTAGGTGTGTGGGAGGCAAATCCCAAATCCAACCAAATCCATCATAAGATGTGGACTTCCTCAGCAAAGTAAGTGTGGTAGCATGCACGTGTGTGTTATACCTATATCTATACATGTGTGCATGTCTATGTGTGCGTGCATATTTCAAAGGTAATGACAAAAATGGTCATTATGATATCTAGCCATCATTATATACTCATCTCTACTACTCTGCTTTGATAGTGCCTATTACCTTAAGGTGTTCCATCGAAGTCGTAGATCACAAAACATGTATCTAACCATCGTGCTTTAAGGCTACCTTTTTTTAGAAGTTTAGAAGAAAGGACCAAATGACAAATTAAGACAGAGATGATGTGTTTGCATGTGTAAAGAGAGAGAAAGAGAGTGTGTGTGTGAGAGAGAGAGGGCGGTTGCTATAAGTCTAGAACTTCCTTAGAATAATGTAGTAAACATAGTGGCAAAAGAAAAAAAAATCACTTTATGTTAACTACATTATTCTAAGGAAGTTCACAACCTCCCTCACACACAAACCACATAATTTTATTTATGTGTACTTAGCCTTGTGATGGCCTAAGAGTTCCCTTTCTCATTGTGGACCCACCTGAATTCAAAAGTCTAATATCCTCAATAAAACACTTGGTTAAATAGAGTCTTCTCGAGTGTGTTGAGTTTAAATAAAGCTCATCGGGTAGCCTTTTGCCACTCAATGTGGAACAAAATGGTTAGCCTAGGAGTCCTCTTTCTGGTTGCAAACCTACTTGAGTTCAAAACCTCCTTACCCTTTGATACACTCAATATCAATTGAGATTATTTTCCATCCATAAAAGAATATTCTCAAGTGGTGTGTGAGCTTGAAGAGGGCTCATTGAGAACAAAGTTTTTGATACCCAACATGGGGCAGTCTTCTTTCTTCTTTGTATCTCTAAAAGACCAAAAGGTCTATCCGACCAAAAAGGTTACAATACATCCATGAAGCAATTGTATCATGGAATTATAATAAAACAATCTAGCTAATATATATATATATATATATATATATATCCTTGGGTGTCCAAGAATGTGTTTCTCAGACATAAATCAAATACACCACTTACTCCATGCTTTTACAAAGGCAGCCCATAATATAAATAGAAGAGGCACATCAGGGGAGTTTTTGAATTCACACGTAACATGTTACTGAAACCATGGGAATACAAATCCAAATTTCCAGCTAAAAAAGGAAGGAAAATGAAGCTTAGAAAACCAAGTCAGTACCTCACTAGTCATAGGAATTCATTAAGGCTATTCCCTCGGTTATCCCCACTATGATCATTCATCGCATAAATCCTGGCTTTTTTGCTTACTTTTATTTGTGTCTAGGGGCTAAAGCAATTACTTTGATGAGGTGAAATCTGGAAATCTTTTTTTTTTTTGAGAGTGACATGAAGGCCACCTCGTGAAGGTACTAACAATTGCATGTTGGGGGGCGTATGAAAGCTCTTACCACTGCAATCAACTGTAAATGGTGGTGACTTCAGAGCCTTCCATGCAATGGGCACAGCCTGGTAGACTGAGTGACAGCTTCCCCCACAGCAGGACACCAGGCATGTAGCTTGGTGGTGGTGAGTGACAACTCCCCTGCTAGGGACTCAGATGGGAGCCTCCCAGCACGCCCATGATGCCCTCCATGTCTATTAACTATATACATATAATTCTATCTCAAAAAGAAAAAGTGATGAATTTACAGTAGATTACATTGAAACAGCACATAAATGATAGCATGTGCAGGTCTCAACCATACGCAAAAACTGTACAACGAGTTAACCATTTTCACTTCAGCTCAAAAGCCTACATTCCAATCTGAGCTCCGTGACTCACCTGACTAAAACCAGGGCATAAAGTCAAACAGCCAAGTCTATACAATTGACTAGATTACATTGAAACAGCACATAAATGATAGCATGTGCAGGTCTCAACCAAAGCAAAAACTGTACAACGAGTTAACCATTTTCACTTCAACTCAGAAGCCTACATTCCAATCTGAGCTCAGTTACTTGCCTGACTAAAACCAGGGCATAAAGTTTAACAGCCAAGTCTATACAATTGACTAAACTCGTACACAGGATTGACAAGATACTGTACATGATAGCATGTGAAGGTCGCAAACCATAGTTTTAGAAAAAACTGTACGACCGGTTAACCTTCTTCACTTCAGCTCAGAAGCCTACATTCCAATCTCAGCTCGACAACTCACCTGACTTAAAGCAGGGCATAAACATATACAGCCTAGTCTATACAAATGACTAAACCTCATATCCAGGATTGACAAGCTGCTGTACATCTCTGTAACTTACAAGCTCCGATACATCATCAACGCTACCAAGGAAAAGAGGAAGCCTTTGATGTAATTCAACAGGCTGTATATCAAGAATACGTCTAGCACCATCAGAGCCCTTTCCACCTGCCTGCTCTGCAATAAAGCTTAAAGGATTGGCTTCGTAAACCAACCTTAAGTGAGCTCTTGGATTCATGGCTAAACCACCATAAAGAATGGTTCGGTGAAAGTCCGCTACGAGTGAGCAGATATATCTTGCAGAGTATTTCTTTGGATGCTGGCCCTTACCCTGCCTTACATCATCAATGTAATCCCGCAAACCTTTAGGCCAATCAAAGTACCTTGCATCATTTACAGAGTACATTTGACCTACAATAGTCCAACCACTAGTCTTCAGTAGAAGTAGAACAGTAAGGAACTACAGAAATGTGGTTAGAATACACGTGTGACAGGAAACCTGCCATGGCATAACCATAGATCTAGAAACACCTTCGTCCAAGCTAAAACACATAGCGCATGCGAGCAAGCACACATGCAGAAACGGACACCAAAAAAACGCAAACAAAATCATAAAACCACAAGCAAACTTGTCCAAGCCTTCCTGCACCCCAAAGACTTGGCAATTAATCACGTTTGATTGAGAAAATTTGTTTCAGAAAAGCAGGCCTCTTCAGAACCAAAACTGCACATAATGTACTTCTGCAATAGTTGGAGAGCTCAAGACTGGATACAAGCAGAAAGAAGCTCCATGCAGTATGCACAATACTTGTCTCAATATTGGCACTTTATGGCTAACCTGTCAGCCCAAAAATACATACAGCACCCCAGGGCTGGGACAGCATTTGGGCAGCCTGGACAGGTTAAGGGCAGCCCATTTCACACATGTAAAGGTGCCCAGGAGGTTGTGGACTGGTCAGCCAGGCCTACAAGGATTAAACGCAGCCCTTCATGAATATTTATTCATTTTTGCTAGTGTGTGGACTGCTGTAGAACCACTCGACTACTCAAAAGAGGTCCTCATAAAACTATATGTAGACACCTTGACCCTCTCATTAATCATGTCATCTTAACTGAAGGCATTAGCTTTCAAGCACTGAAAGCAAGGAGATCAAGAAGCCCAGGAGCTGTCCAGATTTGCAGAAAGCCAGTCTGAGAAGTCATCCAGGCTCAACAGGCCATCCACCCCGGCACAGTTAAGCAGCCTGGTGAGCAGAATTGCCGATAATCAGCCCGGAAACAGCCAATGCAACTTCCCAGCGGTCTACATACTCAGTCAAGTCAACCTTTAGGTAGCATCACTTTGTACGTATACTTCATTAACCCAATAATAATAAGTACACTGCAAGGTGGGGAAACCTCAGGACTTTCTAACGTGGTGTTGGAGTCAAGGGATCAATGGTCCAGGTGGTGTGGCCACAACATCGAGTTCTTCGCACCGTTCGATTGTCTCCAGCTTCACAAAAGTAAACTCGGACAAAAGATTCCAGGCACTCACAAACCGCTGCAACCTTTGCACAGCCAGTCCGATCAGGCACAGAGTAAACTCGGCCCAACATAAAAAGGATGAGAATTGAGGGCTGGCGAATCTTCTCTAAAATATACAGTATGTCAGGACTTTTAAGATTTCCGTAGGGGCATGGACTGACCTTAGATAATGTGCAAGGGTTGGTGAGAGCAGAAACCCCTCTTGTCACGTGCATGCCCGTGCCATGGCTAAGCTCCAGCATGAACAGCATAATCCCTGATTACGACAGCAGTTAGGAGAGCATGTAGGACATCATCAGCACAGTATCATCAGTATCACCATCAGCATCACCATCATTATCATCAGCACCAGCATCATGGAGGGCATAGAGATCCAGACAGCAGCCAGCTAGGGCCTCTAGCAGCCAGTCAGCCAGCATCAGGTTGAAGGCCAGCACATGGGCAAAGCATAACAGTTAAGCGCAGCATTTAATAAGCATTTATGGCATAATACATGTCCAGAAGCAGGCCGACAGCTAAAGAAAGCAACACTCCGACCAACAACTTCCATACATATATAAGCATAAAGTGATCATTGGCATAATTCATTCACTCATTCATCATTGTAGAAGTTAGAAGTCAGTAGAAGCATATGTAGGGGCCAGAGGTCACCCCTTTGGGGCTGACCAAGGGCCTAAGCCATGTACAAGCATTTCAGCAACCTTTTTGTACCATATGAAATACAAGAAAAACCCTGACACAATCTCTCTCTTCTTCTCTCTCCTTTGTCTTAATCATGTTTAATCACCATCTTGTTCTTAATCAAGCTTAGGGCTGTGGATCAATACAACAAGGCTTCCACGCATCAAAGCATTCGGGCTCAGCCACTAAGCATAAGTCCCAAGGAAGGTGCACAAATCCAGCAGAAGAATGCAGCACAGTAGCAGATGGAGATACAGAGGTTGAGACAGAGGCCCACTATATATTTCGATGCCCGGTATACTATGAGATCAAGGGGAGGTTCCACTGCCTCTTTCAAGATGGATTTAGACCACTTTCCACGATCATGGGATTCCCAGACCAGAGATGCTTGGGACTCTTCCTTATGGAGCTCTGCAGACACAGGGGGTCCTTATTGCGGCCCAAACCAGCTGCACCCGCCCGAGAACTAGCAAAGAGAGCTCTCATTGACTTCTTCCTCTATTGATGAGAAAGACTCTGATTGGGATTTCTAATCAATTTGTGTGTGGGCAAGGGTTCTCTGCCCCGGTTGTCCCCCAAAATGAGATGTAATAATCTAGTGTGTAAAATTTTTGTGTGTTTTTTCTCTATGTGTGTAAAAGGGCCTTGATCATATAAAAGGTTCCATTCCCATGTCATTTCCCAAGCTCTTGCATGAGTGAAAATGGAACAAGAACAAGAAAAGCATTTGTCACAGAAGACAATCCAGCAAAAGAACAAGAAGAGATTGAACAAAAAATGGCAGCCACTGTAGCAATACATAGTCTTCCAATCACAGCCCTATGACCTATTGTACACTCCTGGCTAGCACTTCGCCTATAGAGAAATGCTATGGAAAATCCAACACTAAGGAAAAAAGATGAATCTGACAATTTGGCTACCCACATATATATGCACCAATGCTCCTAGTCAGCTAGTAGTATTGATGATGCCAATGTACCCGACTACCACATCATCAGTGCCGAGTCACGTATATATGCACCAATGCTCCTAGTCAGCTAGTAGTATTGATGACGCCAACGTACCCGACTACCACATCATCAGTGCCGAGTCACCACCACCACGTCATCACTTCCACATGTCACCTGCACTATCCGACTCTCCTTGTCAACTGCTGTCATGTGCAAGACATGTACATGCTATTACTAGAGCTATTTCCTAAAGAGGCAACAAGATAAAGAAGAGGTTTAGGACCAGAGTTGGGAGCTACAACACCTAGGCATGAGCAGGGAAGACATTGGAGATGCCCAAGAGGCTCTTGACCAGTTTTCAGTAAGGTCATCTGTGTCGGCTGCAGCATACGTGGGATATTTGTTTAGGGACCTGGCTGACAGCAAGTCGGCCAGTCCAAGTGGTCTGCAAAGGCTTATAAATAGCGATTGGCTGAGCTCTTGTGATTCATTCAGTCTCTTATAGGCCGAGTCACTAGAATAGGAATTAGATTAGGGTTTCTATCTTTTCAAGGCAGCCTATGTAAGATTGTACATCCTTTTTGTACTATATGAATATACTAAATACACACCAATCTCTCTCTCTCTCTCTCTCTCTCTCTCTCTCTCTCCTCTCTATGCATTTTGCAGCAAGCATGTTCCAAGATGGTGTTTAGGGCTGAAAGAAGACTCCCAGAGCTTCCGCGTGTGACATTGGTATTAGGGCTTCGGGCTGGTTATGAAATATTGTTGATGCCAATGTCCCACCCACCCATACTAACGCATAAATGAAACCATTGCCCGTGTCTTGATCTTTTGGTGGTGTGGGAACTAGGCAACAATGTTTCAGCATCAAGTTCAGCAAGGCTAAACATTGATTCAATCCCATATGAAGGTGCACATGTCCAAGGTATATGAAAGTGCACAGGTACGAAGCCCAAGGAAAGGAACACAAGACATGGAAGAAATTCCCAAGAGGTTGGTTGGTGATGTTCCACAAGATCCAAGGGGAATGGCAGTCCTATGAGTCGGGTGCCACTTGGGGCACACCAGGAAAAGCTTTCAAGCAACGGTTCCAAGGGAGGATGATCCTCCAAGAGGTGGAGTGAGAGTGCCAGACTCAATACTCAGGAAAAGAAGACCAGAGAAGGTGTTTGAGAATAGGGCATGGAGACCGGGCGGGAAAAAGTTGCCTGGAAGGGAAGGATGACAAGTTTGGGAATCCCGGGATGGACAATGGGATGATGACAGTCATTCAAGAATAGAATTTGGAATCCTGTCATCAAGTTTAGCAAAGGGGAATGTCATGTGTAAGACATGTGCAGGCAATTCTCAGAGCAATTTCTTGAAGGGGCAACAAGATAAAGAACAGGTTTAGGACCAGCGTTGGGAGCTACAGTACCTAGGCATGAGCAGGGAAGACACTAGAGATGCCCAAGAGGCTGTCGACCAATTTCAGTAAGGTTTATCTTTGTCACCTGCAGCATATGTGGGTGTTTGTCCAGTGACCTGGCCGACAGCAAGTCAACCAGTCCACGTGGTCTTCAAAGGCTTATAAATAGCAATTGGTTGAGCTCTTGTGATTCACTCAATCTCTTATAGGTTGAGTCACTAGAATAGGAATTAGATTAGGGTTTCTACCTTTTCAAGGCGGCTTATGGTTGTAAGATTGTACATCCTTTTTGTACCATATGAATATACTAAATACTCAGCTATCTCTCTCTCCTCTCTATGCTCTGTATGCGTTTTGCATTAGGTTGTTCCAGGATGGTGTTTAGGGCTAAAAGAAGACTCCCAAAGCTTCCGCATGTGACAACTACTATCTGATGTCCAGCTGTGCCTTACATACTTGTAGAAGTGTACTACTCCTCGAGTGCTTGCTCAAATGACTTGATGAACCAAATGATGGCATATTTGCATCAACAACAGAAATTGCAGCAAATGGAAACTCCTATAGTTCCTCTTTAACACCCCGAGTTCTCTCCTTAACCTAGGGAGGAGCAGGAGCAAAATCCTTAATGTGTCGAAGCACCTTATGGTAGGATGGACGGGTGAAACCATGTTAACCGGTAAATCCACTCAGATAGCATGGGGAGGTTGAATGATTGTGGCCATAAATGAACCCTTGGGTGTCCATTTCTTGTCGTGAAGTATCATGTGACACACCGGGTCACAACCGTGGAAGCTTAATTGCGAGAAAAAACAAGTTTATGTTTCCAAGAAAATGAAGAAGAGCTTGGAGACTCCTCTTCCTTGAAAGGATTATAAGGCAAAGTTCACTGCAATGTTCTCTAAGAAACCCAATGAATATAACTTTTTTAAGCTCAAGCACCTTGTGATGCAAGTAAAGAGGTTGGAGGCTTATACTAGTGAATTTCATCTCCTACAACAGAAATCACATCTTTGAAGGGTGTAATGAGATACATAAAGAACTATGACAATACCATCCCTTAACGTGGTGATAAGGATGCACCATCAAAAAACAAAGATCTACGGAAGTATAACCTTGCTAAGAGGCCTTGGACCACTCCTACATCCACTTCAGTCTTCCATATGAAGTAGAAACGATCAGATCCTATGGAGTAATCTAAGGACAAGAAGCAATTTCTCTACTTCAAGTGTCACCAGACCGGGCATATTGCAAAGAATTGCACTTCTACTCTACCAACAAAGGTAAGCGTAAAGTTGTGCATATTGCTCAGATCATTGTGCCAAATATGTCTAATGAAAAATTAACAACATCGATCTCTTACTTCCAACACATTTTGTGACAATTGTGGTTTGCATTTAAAAAAGTTTGGACCTCCCAATTTGTTGCATACGCGAGGATCTATTAATGGACATCATGTAAATGTTATCTTTGATAATAGTAGCAAAGGGAATTATATGTAACCCACCTTGCACAAACAACATATAGGGTAGATAGTTTTGCACCTCTTTTAGGAATGGTTAGGTTTGGATTGGTGAGCAGAAAATCTCCCGTAGATTGGTCGAGAGTGAAAGCATGGGTCCCGGATCCGAGAGTGATGCATAAGACAGTGGCAGACGAGTACAAGGCATAGACTGCAGCTACCAGCCTTTCTCCTCTCTGCAGAACATTCAACTCTGCTTTCTCTTCCTTGGGCAAGGTGTCAGCTTCTTCCAGTCTCCTGTAAATGCCAAAAATGCTCCCAGTTGGAATGGATGCATCAATGTTGCGTGACCCATCGAGAGGGTCAAACACCACTACATAAGGGCCCTTGTCATTGAACCAAACAGGCAGGTCATCCTCTTCTGAAGCAATGGCAGCAACTTTCTCAGAGCTGCGGAGGGCCAACTTGATGATGTCGTTCTGCACAAAGTGAACAGCAATAGTGGCACATCAGAGAAGATACCCTTGCAATGTTCTCAGCTATTAAAGTTAAACACATCATGCACAATACAGCTCCAAAAGCTTCTCAGATAAGAAGCCCTAGCAGTGGCTGGCACAGTACTGAGGTTATATAACATCTGAGTCATCCAACAAGTCGATCTTCACTAAGCAGAAACTCCACAAGGTTTCAACATATCACCCGCTTCCACTCAAGCTGATGAGCGGTTATTTGTGAGCCTCCGCATTGCCATCCAGTGCAGAATGAATTCCACTGACTGATGTGGCCATCTCTCCACCTTCTCCAGGTCACCATCTCTCCTGAATGATCCCCTCCTTGACAGCCTAAAAATACCAACTGTCAGCCTTTCCACTCATGCTGCTGCCACTCGCCAGATTTCCTCCAGGCAGATTTCCCTACTCCTTTCAGATAAGAAACCCTAGCAACTGTTCACCCAGACCAAGGTGTAGGGAGGATTTGCACATAAGAAGCCTAGCCACCATGAATGAAATTTAAGTCAAACTCACCAGATCTCAAACCAACACACTGGTGGCACATCAGAATGCACTGAATCAGCAAACCTCCAAAACAACACAATGCTGACACATTCAACATCCACAGAATTCAAAAAAGCAGGTAAACAGCTTAACAGAATTAGAACGGCTGCGCACAATAAACCTCTTGGCCTCATGACTGTGAGGAAAGGTCGTTGGGAGTTCGTTCCCTTGGAAAAGGGCTCGCCACTGCTGCTGCTAGCCCGTCTTCCAAGGGAGAGGCTTCCAGGCGGCCTTTCCCTAATCCATCAACATTTTACATAAAAAGCCAGGCAATGACCTGACAAAAGAAACTCAAACAAAAAGAAAACCTAGCAGTAATTTTAGTAGAGGAAAACCTAGCAATTATATGAACAGAAGAAGGCCTATAATTGAAGCAGTGATTATGCACTGTACCCACCGATATGAGGTCCAAGGGTTTGGGAGCGTCCCGCCCATTGATGGCTGCAGAGGAGGGATTAGGTTTCTTCGCAGAAACTGCCTTGACAGTGGATGGAGAAGCGAGCAGAGAAGCGATTCTTGCGCAAGCTGATTGCAAATGGCTGAGCAGAATCACCATCCCATCATCAGCACCACTGGCCTCTCTGCTCAAAAAGGAGAGTAGAGTCACATCTTCATCGCTCCCCACATCCAAGCTCTTCTGGCTGTCCATCGATTCGAAGTAAGAAGCTGACACTGCTTTGACCTTGAGCTGCTGCTGCTGCTCCTGAGAACAATGAGTAGAGAGTCTGTGTGGTGTGATGGGCTTGAGTTGAAGATGGCTGATGGTGCTGAGAGAGAAGTGGGTGTATGGAAAGAAGGCAGGAAATGGACGAGGAGAGGAGAGTGGAACTTGCGTTCGCAGTGGAGCTTGCATGCTGGATGGATGATATGTATCAATGATAATGTGATGAGTGATGGTGGTGATGAAGTATCATGTCATAGTCTCATGGGGATGATGATGTTGATCGTGTAGACATGCTCATGTAAGGTAAGAGGTCACAAGGGGAGCACACATGGAGAATGTTCATGAACTAGATGAGTTGTTGGCCAATGTAGCTACCTACGAGTCAAATGGGGAATATGCTCATGAACCAATGTGGGTGTCTAGATCCTCGTTCGAATCGTCTCTCCATTGTCACCACACCAAAAAACTCCATCGCTCTGGGGGACGATCTAGCTTGGGAAGACCTCTCTTTAGATAATGCAACTAGAGTGGCAATCCGCCACCTCTTTGCTTTGGGGGATGATCGAGCTTCCACCATCTTACATTACATATATTGATTTCCAAGCCGAATCTTAACTGCATCATATGATGTATCCATAGTCTCTAAGTAGTTACCTTATGAAATCAATGAGGTGGATAAGTGCTCATGCACTAAGAGTGAGCGACTCAAAACCTAGTGGGTTGGTGGTTGCACCTCTTATGTTGCTATAGTAGTACCAAAGATAGGTTGCATGAACGCTCTCTTCGTGAAGTTTATTGCATTGGTAATTACGTGAGTAGGTGAATTTGGGATCACTTGGGTCGCAACATCACCTGTTAATGGGATGTTCATCGGGCTTAGGTCTGGGCTCATTTGGCTCCTCTCTTCGCAAGACTCCTCACTCACGTCTCAATGAAGCTTTTAGTTAATATGCCCTCTGTTGAGTGCGGACAAATTGATTTGACCTAACGCTTGGTGGAGAGGAAGAAGTGTGATTGGATGCATCGCAGTTTGGTAGATTATTATCACCAATACCTTTCCCTAACCGAAGTTTGTCTAAAACTATTTTTCTTTTCTGTCTTTGTTGGGGGTTAGGCTTCAGGCTAGAAAAGGTGGAGGATCACATAGATGAATTCTTGGAAAAACAATTTTGCCTTAGTGTGAAAAGGTTTCCTCATGGTGGTGTGAAACTTTACTCGTACATGGGTTCAACTCATATACAGGTTTTAGTCATACACGGGTTCTAGTTGTACACGGGTTCTAATCATACATGGGTTCTAGTTGTACACGGGTTCTAATCATACATGGGTTCTAGTTGTACACGGGTTCTAATCATACATGGGTTCTAGTTGTACAATGGGTTCTAAGGATGGTGGGTACAAACTTTGAATCTTATTGGTCCTAGTCGTACCAACAGTGTGAAACATAAGGTGTATGTTCCTATAAATGGTGTGAAAGTATGTCGTATAGTGATGTCAAAGGGCACAGTATGAAACATAAGGTGTATGTTCCCACAAATGGTGTGAAAGTATGTCATATAGGTGATGTCAAAGAACACAGTGTGAATCATTGAATTTGTCAGGTTTTGGTCATATGTACGATTTCTTAAGATCTAATAGGTTCTAAGGTTAGTTGTACATGGCTTTAAAGGGGATGACATCAAAGTTTGAAATCAACAATGTCAAATAGATTCATACCATGGTGTGAAACTTTGGTCATACACAGTTTCAAACTCAAACTGGGGGAAAGGTGCCGTGTCAAACTTTTGATGTGGGTAAACTTTGAACCCAATAGTTTCTAAGGGCTTAGAACCTAATTGTTTCAAATCCGTATTAGATTAGGTTAAAGGTTCAAACATAGGTCTCTTTTTTGGTTTTGGGTGTAAAGGTGTGAGGAAAGTTTCCTCAAACTCTTAGATAGCAGCCAATGTCCAATGTCTATGACATTGTTTCAAAGGCATAGTGCAAAACTATATCTCACAATAGTTTGAAACTACTAGTTCATGTTGTGAAACTATTAAGTGATGGTAGTTTGAAACTCCCTTAGAACTCTATGAATTCTAAGGCCTTACTTAGCTCACACAACAACTTCCAAACCACATTAATAGTCGTCTAGTGTGGCACTGTTTTGCCTCATTTCTCACGCGAATTGATGACAAAATTATTACAGTTATTGCTCTTTTATTGGCGAGGATAAGATTCAGTACGAAAATTTAGAGTCATGATAAAATTTGGTGTAAAATGAATTTCTAGGACTATGGTTAGTGTGACTTGAAAGCATTAATGCGCACTCAGTTAAGATTTATGGTACCTCCTACAAGAAGCTAGTTAGACTAATGACACACTAAGCACATACTAATGACACATGATTAAGTTAAACCTACTGTGGATGGTGTCTAAGTGCACTCATAATGATGAGTGTATGCATTAAACTCGAGCACAATTAGGTTACATGATTAAGACTTGTATTGATAAAGAGGCTTGATATGTGTGCAAGTGCTTCATACTTCCATTGCTTGAAAATGACCCCTTTTATATGGGTAGATTATCTTTGCTTGGTCCATGCATGTGGGATATTCCACTTTTGCCATATGGCTTCCTCCTCACCTCCTCACTCCCTGCCTTTACACACACTCCACGGCACCGCACTTCTCAACATGGTGCCATATCTCTGGGTTAAGACTTGTATTGATAAAGAGGCTTGATATGTGTGCAAGTGCTTCATACTTCCATTGCTTGAAAATGACCCCTTTTATATGGGTAGATTATCTTTGCTTGGTCCATGCATGTGGGATATTCCACTTTTGCCATATGGCTTCCTCCTCACCTCCTCACTCCCTGCCTTTACACACACTCCACGGCACCGCACTTCTCAACATGGTGCCATATCTCTGGGTTACTCAAGGTGGTCAGATGTGAGTTATAACAATCATAAGTACCCTTTCCTACCACGATTGTGACACTTCAATTTGCTTTTGTTGAACAATGCATGCTCAACGGTGCTTGGATTGCTTCCTTTTAATTCTCTCTCTTTCTCCAAAAGAGAGGAGACACATCCATCAAATGTTGGCTCTAATAGATTCTTCAAGGCTATGACAAGTGCATTGTATTCCTTTGACATGCTTTTTAAGATTATTGCAACTGCATCTTTATCTCCAATCTTAGCATCTATGCCATCTGACTGGGTCATGATGCTTTTCATGACTGGGTCATGATGCTTTTCATTTTACTGACAAACTAAGCCAAAGATTCATTAAAGTTCATTTCTAGACCATAGAAAATCTTTAAGTGAATTTCCTAGTTCTTTGCCTTAGCTCCAAACATGAGATTCAATGTATCCCATGCATCTTTTGCATGTTCGATAGAGCCAATGTGATGAATAAGGCTTGTGTGCAAGTGTAAAATAATAAGTGACAATGCTTGCTCATCTTTTTCATTAAAGTTCATTTCTAGACCATAGAAAATCTTTAAGTGAATTTCCTAGTTCTTTGCCTTAGCTCCAAACATGAGATTCAATGTATCCCATGCATCTTTTGCGTGTTCCATAGAGCCAATGTGATGAATAAGGCTTGTGTGCAAGTGTAAAACAATAAGTGACAATGCTTGCTCATCTTTTTCATTAAAGTTCATTTCTAGACTATAGAAAATCTTTAAGTGAATTTTCTAGTTCTTTGCCTTAGCTCCAAACATGAGATTCAAAGTATCCCATGCATCTTTTGCGTATTCCATAGAGCCAATGTGATGAATAAGGCTTGTGTGCAAGTGTAAAACAATAAGTGACAATGCTTGCTCATCTTTTTCAACCCACCCTTCACTTGGTACATTCGGCATATTTTCCTTAGTGACTTTCCACAATTTTTAATGCATTAGGAGAGGTACTTCATCTGTGTAGCCTAGGTGTGGAACCCCATTGAACTTATCTACATGGCAAGTGATGCTTGTTGCCATAATGAGAAGGTCTTACCAACAATGAGCTTATGATGCTTCAATTGGCAGTGTCTATTCTCATACAACTTCAAAGACGTGAATGTTTTAAACAAGATGAAATGCAAGTAGTGTGTGTGCTTCCAAATTCTAACTTTTGCTTCTAGAGCTTCATGATGGTAGCCCCAATGGCAAAGTTAGTGCTTTTGATGTGTAAACACACTAAATGCAACTCTAATTGCTCACTTGTATCCCTAATTGCACCCAATTTTTGCTAATTGCATGTTAATCACCTTGATCATAGTGATTAAGTGGTTAAGAAGATGAAGGCTCAAATTGAGCTTGTGGAAGAAACCATTGAAGGGGTTTTTTGCTCAAGGCTATTACCCTTGATAGGAATCAAAGCTTTGAGTGGAAAAAATAGCTCAAAACCCCGAAAAACGATGGAATTTGTTCCGATTTTGTCGACTGGTTTTCTAGCTCGTGTGCTTCAACCGGTTGATAAAATGCCCCAAGAATTAAGTTGTGGATAGATTATAGTGTAGGCAAGACATAGCTAAGAGCAATCAGCTCAACTCGAAGAAGGCGCTGTGAATGATGCAAAAAAACAATGCTATAGAATGGCGGCGATTTCTAAAAGTAGGGGAAATTTTCGCCTAATTGCTTTGGTGAGGTTAAGGAGCTATGTGAGGCCAATGTACAACTAAAAGATGTCACCCAATGGCGCCTTGAGTGAGGAGAATGATCACCTCTCAAAGCTTGGCCACAAATGGGGAAGAAGAGATAAGCTTGTGATTTATGGGTGATTAGTGACTTAAACACACTAATGAGCTGAGATTAACTAAATGAAGTGATTAGGAGAAGGTCTAAGGAGACGGTTGTGATACCATAACACCTTACAAAATAGCGACAGGGGAGGCTATGTTAACTAAAATGGTTAATAAGTTATTCGATCATGACCCCACAATATTTACAACCTCCACTTTTTCATTTACCACTAATTCCCATTTTAGAACACTAAGCTTGAAGGTGTAAATGCCTTAAACTAAAGGGTCATTTTATCACAATCCTAAATGATTGGTTGTCAAAATGGAAGGATTAATTGGATTAAGACATAGCATAATAATGCTTTCAACAAGATCACTAATCAAGGCTAAGAGCTTAAGTGAAGAGCTCGAGAACAAGTTACCTTGAGAAGAACAAGTTATCTAGAGGAGAGCTTGAGAACAAGTTACCTAGAGGAGAACAAGTTATCTAGAGAAGAGTAAGTACCATGGCACTACGAGAGTGTGTTAAGAAGTGTGGTGCCATAGAGCACATGTAGAGGTAGGGAGTGAGTAGGTGAGGAGGAAGCCATATGGCAAAAGTGATCCCACATGCATGGACCAACCAAAGATGTACTTTACCCATATAAAAGGGGTCATTTTCAAGCAATGGAAGTATGAAGCACTTGCACACATCTCAAGCCTCGTTATGAGTATAAGTCTTAATCTTGTAACCTAATTGTGCTTGAGTCTAATGCATACACTCTTCATTATGAGTGCACTTAGGCACCATCCACCATAGGTTTAACTCCCCATCTTTTTGTATTAGAAGTCATCTTTTGTAAGATAGTGCTAGAATATACAAACTAGCCTGGGGAACTTTAAAGACTTCATGTATATACTTGCTGAAAGCTAGAATAGTGAGCCGAAGACTTTTTGTAAGTTTTGTCCAGTCAAGTGTGAAAACTAGCTTCATGTATATAAACAACCTAGACTAGTTAGCCAAAAACTAATTGTAAGTCTTGGCTAGTCAAGTGTGAAAACTAGCTTCATGTATATAAACAATTTTGACACTAAGCAAAATAACAAGGCTTGGCCAGTCAAGTGTGAAAACTAGGTTAATGTATATAAACAATCTTGACATTAAGCAAGACAACAAGTCATTCCCCAAAGCAATCAATGGTGAATCAGTTAAGTATGAAAAAACTAAATACTGCCTGATGTTGATTAGAGGGTCACACCTTGAAAAACATTTGGCATTGGAGTCTTGTGTTTGTTTTCATTCTTACTTTTTAAGGAAAGGTTCATTTCATTTTGTAGGTTTGGGAGTCTTATGTTTGTTTTCATTCTTATTTGTTTAAAAGGAAAGGTTCATTACATCTTGTAGGTTTTGGAGAGCTAAAAACCTTGTTTCCATGCTTATTGCATGATTTTCATGCTTCATTGCAAAGAACTAGGAAATTCACTTAAAGATTTTCTATGGTCTAGAAATGAACTTTAATGAAAAAGATGAGCAAGCATTGTCACTTATTGTTTTACACTTGCACACAAGCCTTATTCATCACATTGGCTCTATGGAACACGCAAAAGATGCATGGGATACATTGAATCTCATGTTTGGAGCTAAGGCAAAGAACTAGGAAATTCACTTAAAGATTTTCTATGGTCTAGAAATGAACTTTAATGAATCTTTGGATTAGTTTGTCAGTAAAATGAAAAGCATCATGACCCAGTTAGATGGCATAGATGCTAAGATTGGAGATAAAGATGCATTTGCAATAATCTTAAAAAGCATGTCAAAGGAATACAATGCACTTGTCATAGCCTTGAAGAATCTATTAGAGCCAACATTTGATGGATGTGTCTCCTCTCTTTTGGAGAAAGAGAGGAGAATTAAAAGGAAGCAATCCAAGCACCGTTGAGCACAATGCACTTGTCATAGCCTTGAAGAATCTATTAGAGCCAACATTTGATGGATGTGTCTCCTCTCTTTTGGAGAAAGAGAGAGAATTAAAAGGAAGCAATCCAAGCACCGTTGAGCATGCATTGTTCAACAAAAGCAAATTGAAGTGTCACAATTGTGGTAGGAAAGGGTACTTATGATTGTTATAACTCACATCTGACCACCTTGAGTAACCGAGAGATATGGCACCATGTTGAGAAGTGCGGTGCCGTGGAGTGCGTGTAAAGGCAGGGAGTGAGGAGGTGAGGAGGAAGCCATATGGCAAAAGTGGAATATCCCACATGCATGGACCAAGCAAAGATGTAATCTACCCATATAAAAGGGGTCATTTGCAAGCAATGGAAGTATGAAGCACTTGCACACATATCAAGCCTCTTTATCAATACAAGTCTTAATCATGTAACCTAATTGTGCTCGAGTTTAATGCATATACTCATCATTATGAGTGCACTTAGACACCATCCACAATAGGTTTAACTTAATCATGTGTCATTAGTATGTGCTTAGTGTGTCATTAGTCTAATTAGCTTCTTGTAGGAGGTACCATAAATCTTAACTGAGTGCGCATTAATGCTTTCAAGTAGCAAGTGTGAATGCCAATCTAAAGTAAGCAAAAAAGGAATGCCGAGCTCATAGGCCAAGCCTAGCGAGCTATAGAAGGCCCATTGTGATGCATACACATGGGGGACAAATTAATATTTACACTAAAAAAAATATTAGTAAGAGATAAAAACCACAACATTTAGACTGCCATCATGGATGGTCGTCAATGGTTACACTACCACCATGACTATGATTAATAAATTAGGTGACTAGTTTACAATCATAACTTTTTAGAGTCAAGTTGGATGGAGAGTAATTTTGATCATGGTTTTTTAAGTTAGTTGGAAATATCATACATGTAGCCAAATATTGATGGTTGAATTCGTAGATCAGCTAATGTTACCTTAAAGAAGTAAATATAACAACATCAGCATTGTTAGACTTCAACAATCAAAACTCTTGGTTCAATGATTTGTATGCCTTTCTTATATATTTTGGGTATGGAATAGGATTTTGTTTACTTTGTTTTACATGTTAGACATCCACGTATTAGACTTTTATGAGTTGGACTTGTTAATGAACACGATGTGTTAGTTGCATTTTAAATATGAAGTTGTGATTGTCATGAATTAAACTTTGTTACGTAACAACTTATGTTTAAAAAGCTGGAATTTGTTAAACTGTAGTTGAATTATAGTTTAATTTGTTGGTTGTACAAGATTGGACTAGATGTGGACTTTTCAAAACAAATATATTGCAAAGGGAAAAATATGATTGGTTAAATGATCATGCACAAGTGTGTACTGAAGTACCATAAACCTCTCTATTTATAGATATCGGTGTGATAATAGTTTTAACATAGACAAAGATATGATTTACCTAGCCAAATGACTTATTGTGATAGTTTAATTGACGAATAAGTTTATGACCATTGAGCTAATGGATTATCATTTGAACCTCTCATAGTATAATGAAAAAGTGTGTAAGTGAAAATCCTCTAAGCATGTTTGTCACTACAGATGTTCATGTACCTTCTCGATGGTGTCTTAAATAGTATGCAATTTTGTGTAGGTCTACTTCACATGCATAAGGAAGGGATTCAATCATCAAACATACATGCCAAATCTTGATAGACCAATTCAAATTCTTAATCCTCAAGATGAGTGTCACTTGTCGTACATAGACCAAGCGTGTGGCATGTTGCCACACAAAGTGGTATGATCGACTATTGGGAGAGGGGAGATGGGGATGGAAATTGGGTGGGGAGATGATGAGTGGGGCAATGGAGGACAAGGTGGAGAGGAGATAAAATGAGGCATATCCAAAGAAGAGTTGGGTATTAGACCCTTAAAGTGAATCTATTGGGAGAGGGGAGATGGGGATGGAAATTGGGTGGGGAGACGATGAGTGGGGCAATGGAGGACAAGCTGGAGAGGAGATAAAATGAGGCATATCCAAAGAAGAGTTGGGTATTAGACCCTTAAAGTGTGTGGCATGTTGCCACACAAAGTGGTATGATCGACTATTGGGAGAGGGGAGATGGGGATGGAAATTGGGTGGGGAGATGATGAGTGGGGCAATGGAGGACAAGCTGGAGAGGAGATAAAATGAGGCATATCCAAAGAAGAGTTGGGTATTAGACCCTTATACAAAGTGGTATGATCGACTATTGGGAGAGGGGAGATGGGGATGGAAATTGGGTGGGGAGATGATGAGTGGGGCAATGGAGGACAAGCTGGAGAGGAGATAAAATGAGGCATATCCAAAGAAGAGTTGGGTATTAGACCCTTAAAGTGAATCTAAATACTCTTTGATGCTCTTGGGAAGGTCTTAGCTATTGGGCACAACAATCTACCGAGGCAAAAGAATGCATCACTGATGTAGCTAAGGAGAAGACCTTGCACACATAAATCAATTTGGTGTTGTAAAGAAGACCAAGTATCTATTACTCATAGGCAAGAGTTTGTAGATAGAAAAAGTGGGTTGTTTACTTTTAGTAGTGTGATTCTGCACTAGTAAGGTACCTACTAGAGTTGACATGTTGACTGCCTGGCTAGAGAAAGAGGTGCTTGGGATGAAGATTGTCTCTAAGGTTGTCTCTAAGTTGAAAATGACAATTCTATAAGGTTGTCTCTAAGTTGACTGCCTGGAGAAAGAGGTGCTTGGGATGAAGGTTGTCTCTAAGTTTATTTATTTGAAAATGACAATTCTATAATGTTCACAATGATTATCATCAGTTTCATTCGGGTTCCTAAACTGATGGCCAAGGCCCCTCTTTTCATGATCCAAAATTATATATATATCTTACCTTAGGATCCTCTCTTTGACATTGGGTGGAGTTCCTATATCTGCCCCTTAGCCCTAGCTTTCTTTGAGGGACTTGGCTAGATAGCTGGATAGATCCTTCCCCCTTGGAAGGGACTTTGCTAGATAGCTGGATAGATCCTTCCAACCCTTCCCCCTTGGAAGGGCCTTTAATAAGGTGTGCTTCTTGGAATACATTTAGAGATACCCCTAAGTCTCTTATGGTCAATCTTCATTCTAGATATACATTAGAAATCAAGTTGTCCTATTGGGCCTTTGCAAGAACATGCTTCTAGTGTGGAGGATTTGGCCACTTTGTAAGAAGGTGCATGGTTTCAAAAACAAAAGGACTTAGGAGGGGAGAACTTAGTGAGAATTCTCATGTAGGGGGGATATGGGCAAAGAGACTGATTAGGACAAGGAGCCAGTAGTAAAGGAAAACCCTAAGGGGAAGAAGGTGGTGGAAGAAGAAGGAGATAATGCACAAAATAGAGAGACTCTAGACAAAGGAAAAGAACCATGACCCATTAAAAGGGATCTTTACTGCTAGTCATAGCTCCTCGACTGCCCAAAAGGGTAGGCCATCTGCTCAACTAGAGAGAAAGCTTCACCTTCTCGTAAGGGTAAGGAGAAAGAGGGCTCAAGAAAGATTCATACCAAGGATTATTTAGAGGCCTTTGGCACAAGCCACGTGGGTCAAGTTGGCCGATAGGAAGACATTGCAAAGATTAAGCCCCTCAAACTAAGTTTTCATGGTATCCTACAAGATGCAAAGATTAAGCCCTTCTGACTAAGTTTTTGCCACACATTCTTGGTGTCTTGTAAAATGCAAAGATTCTGACTAAGTTTCTATTTTCCTACAAGATGAAAAGACTAAGACCTTTAGAGTTTTTGCCACACATTCATGGTGATTGATTTCTAGAGAAGAAGGTCGTCCACCATGATCCTCTACATGAGAGGAGCAAGGCTGGTTCATGATTGGGAAACTAATCACATTTACATATGCAAGAGCCACCAGTCCTTGAAACCAATCACATTTACATGATTGGGAAACTAATCACATTTACATATGCAAGAGACACCAGTCCTTGAAAATTGATTTAAAAACAGGAAAAACTCATCCCATGTCAAGGCATTCTCATGACACAACTATCCACACCACTTTAGTACAACATTTGAAAATGTTGTTAAGTTGAAGATTAAAACCTTAATTATGAGCATCTTCTAGACCATGATGACTCTGAGGATTGGGTTCATGTCTTGAAAACTATGAACACTCACTCTTCCACAAAAGCTTGAAACAAGGTTTGTAGGACTGGAGAGATGAAAATTACCTCCTTGTTCATAGTGCAACGTCCCTTTTAAGAGCAAACCATGACTTCAAACCAAGAGTTGCTAGTGATTTATCTAGCGGGGACTCCTCCATTCAAGGATTAACTTTCATAGCAGAAAACCACAAAGAAAGCCCAAGATTTATCTTCTCCCCTTGGAGATGGATTTTCATTGGCTTTAATATGTTGAGGCGGTGGATTCTCATGAGACCTACTCTAGATACAGTGGGAAGCTAACCTAAATACGATCACGTAAACTCAATAAAGTTAAGGCTAAGGTAGAAAAGGAAACAAAACTCAAAGAGCTAGCCAAGCCTCAAGAAGAAGATCTCAGGCAAGTGCCAGAGTTACTTGTAGTCCTACAACATTGGGGATAGAGTTGTACATGGAGAATGTTCAAAAGAAGCCCAACCAAAGAGCCTCATACCTCTTGTGGTGGTAGCCCTATTGTTATAAATTCAAAGAAGTTAATCTTGTTGGCCCTTGGTGAAGAACCTAAGCTAGTATTTATTGCCAAAGACATCACCCCTTAGCAAGAAGACGAATTGATAGAGTTGCTTAAGAAATTTCAAGATGTTTTGGCCTAAAAGTACAATTACATGAAGGGAATTCCTATGGAAGTGTTGAAACACACCATCTCTCTCCATGAAGGTGTAAAACCATCCAAATAAAGAGCCAACACATGAATCCCAAGTACAGACAAATGGTTGTTCCCAAGAAGAACTGAAAGTGTAGAGTGTGTGTTAATGCCTGAAGTTTACGATCACTACCCTTGCCTTATACATACCACATATTTGAAAGAGTTATCTAAGTAAAGGCTTACATTAGGCAAAATTTGGACTCAAAAAGAGATCTCTAAGAAGAGTCATGTCATTACCTTTACCGTACATCCACAATTGTTGGACTCTACCTTTTAGTGAGGAAGGCATAACTTGAGCAAATTAACTCCAGATTTGTCGGAGGTGGTAGATTTAGAATTTATTTTTTAAGGGCTTTCCAATATGTCACATGGTAGGTTTTAACGTAAGATACACCGCGGACCCCTTTTTTCTAGCAAAGCAATGGCATGGCTCCTTAGGGGGGCCCTTTTTTAGTCTAAATTTTGCCTAATTCAAAAGGTAGCAACACATGTAGAGATGAAACAAGCAAGAAGAGATAGAGAGAAACACACAACACTCACATTAGATTGATGAGAATGAGTGAACTACCAGTGAAGTGGCATGATAAGGTCACTTACACACTCTAATAAGAGTGTGTACACATGCTCATTGGGGGCAAAAAGCCTTATAAGGAGGGAAAAAAAGCTCCAGTCCATTATTAACCTATATCCACACATCACTACCATATAAATGGCTACAAAATCCCCCATGTATAATTATGTGAATATGTACGGGGATCATGTGGCTGATCAATCCCCAAATGGCAATAGTCCAAAGATTTGCAAAAAGCTTTAAAATTCTCTTATGCGAGAGTCTTCATGAACATATATACCACATTGTCATGTGTAGAGACATCAGCTAGGCTAATCTCTCCTACAATGAGCCTCTCTTGACATAATGATAATACACCTCTATGTGCTTTGTGCAAGCATGAAACACTAGGTTCCTTGCACACACCAGACGATTCACTATTGTTATCAATGAAGATGCAGGTAAGGGACTCCAACTTAAGCATGAAACACTAGGTTCCTTGCACACATTGGCCAATGCACTATCGTTATTAATGAAGATGGAGGTAAGGGACTCCGACCCTAAGCTCTACCAAAAGGCGTATAAGTCCCCACAATCACTATAAAAGCTACCTAATACTTAGCTTCACAGCTCAAAGTGGCCACCATTTGCTACTTCTTGCTGAGCTACGATATACATGAATCACTAAGATGAAAGAAAAAGTGTGTCATAACATCCACCCCAATTAGGGTCACCAAAAGCCTGTAGCTAAGTATCACCCCCCTTAGCATAGAATAGGGCCTAGGGACTGAGTGTCTGGAATAGCCCAAGGGACTGAGTGCCCTATAAGTAATTAGAATAGCCCAAGGGACTGAGTGTTTTATAAGTACTCAGAATAGCCCAAGGGACTGAGTGCCCTATAAGTACTTCCAAGGCTTAATTTCAAGACTGTGCATAAACCTACTCAATTGGGGGACCCCAAACTAATTTTCTTGGCCTCATATTGCGTGATAAAGTTATGCATCAAGTGGTTCATCTACATCCTAGAAACTGAGCCTAGCACCTATATCTAATAGTGTAGTAATGTGCTTACAGCCTTGAAGTCCAAACCGTGTAAGTATGTACTTTAACTGTAATATCACAGTACCATCATCATGCTATATAAACTATTTACCCATATAATATTACATCGAGCCCAAATTTTTCATCTCAAATGAAGCATGTAATTCAACCTTGAAGGCTAAAATCTTCTCCTCATTAGGGCCTATGAGAGCAGCATGTCATCAACATATAAAAAGGACCAAAAAATAATTTTTACTCCTCTTTACATAGAGGGTACTCTCAGTTGGACTCTTTACATAAAGGTACTCTTAGTTGGAATGTTGCAAAAATCATTTGTAGCCAAGTATGTATTTATCTTCTCATACCATGCTTTGGTGGGTGCCTGCGTAAGGCCATATAAAGATTTTCTTAGCTTGGATACTTTAGACTTGTGTCCCTTTTAAACAAAACCATGGAGTTGAGATACATAAACCTCCTCATGAAAATCACCATTCCAAAAGGTAGTCTTGATATTCAACGGATGGGACATTCCATCTATGATGTGCTGCTAATGCAATATTACACTAGATTATAGTCATCCGAGACATGGGACAAAGGCCTCATCATAATATATTCCCTTTCTTGAGCATGTAACCCTTTGAAACAAGCCTTGCCATGTAGTAGTCAACATTACATATAACCCCTTGAAACAAGCCTTACCATGTAGTAGTCAATAATAGGCTGATTTATGGGCTGAAATTTGAGTTGATTTCAGTTGATTTGCATCACCTTCTTGCTAAGCATTCATTTGCTCCACATATGGTTGTCCAACATTGTACAAAGATAGGAGTGTAACAAAGATGTCTAGGTGAGCATTGTACAAAGATAGGAGTGTATTAAAGATGTCCAGTGAGCATTGTACAAAGGTAGCAGTGTATCAAAGATGTCCTATGGGCATTTATTTTGCTATTTTTTACGGGCTCTCAGCAAAGAAAACATCACCAAAATCTGCTTTGTGGTGGCGAGATGGTAGAGACTATGCCCTTTTTTTTTAGAGGTATTCCACAAAAATGCATTTTATAGCCTTATCATCTAGCTAATTATGTTGTTGCTTAGGTATAAGAGCATAAGCAAGATAACCAAAAACATGCAAATGAGCCACAGAGGGCTTCGTACCATTCCAAGTTCCATAAGGGGGTAATTGTCTTTAAGGCCTTGGTGGGGCATTTGTTTAGCACATAAGTGGCACACATAACTGCCTCCAACCAATAAATGTGAGGCAAATCATAGCCTTTAAACATGCAACGTACCATCTCCAACAGAGAACTATTCCTCCTTTTAGCCACACCATTTTCCTAAGGTGTGTAAGGCACTATGCATTGATGTTTTATGCCTCTTTCCACCATATATGAATGAAACTCCTTGACATATACTCCTCCCTCGATGTGTACTAAGGGTGCCAACTTTACATGCTAACACATTTTCAGCCATAGAAACAAAGTGACGAAGGCATGTAAAAACCTTTGACTTTACCTTCAAATGGGCAGATAAACCTAGGTGTACTTGGAGAATTCATTAATTAAAGTCATAAAGTAGAGATGATATCCCTCGATTGATGGTTTCCTTAAGACTACATTCATCACTGTATACATCACAAACATGTATAACAGGGGCCTCAAGCTCTTTAGGAACCCTGACACCATGTCTTGCCTTTTAAGGCACAACAAACTGACAAATTTAAGTGACCAAAGTGGGTCCACGTCATTCATGGCATATGCTATAGTAAGTAAATAAGCATTATGTGCTAATCTTTGAGCCTGTAAAGCCCATAGCTTAGAGTATCAGATACTGTAGTGATGTCTCCATCACTCTGGTCATGAGAACTATACACCTGTCTCACATCAATAAATTTGACCACTAGGCTTGCCCTAGCAATGGCAAAGAGACTAGAAAAAAGTTAGTGTCTTTTTAAAACCAAAGGACCGATAGGGAGAAGAGTATCGATTTTCTTTTCAGAGGAAGAGGCACTATCTAGAAAAACCAATCCATCAAACCACGATAAGGATAAATCAAAAGAAGAAAAATTAGATGACACTACAAGTCAGTATTTAATTGAGAATGAGATTAAAAGATCTAGAGAGTCTGTGATGAAGGCTGTTTTTACATCTCATTCTAACTTTGCACTGGGAGATGTAACCTCATCTTATGATGATGTAATTTTCGTCTTTACAACCCTCTAATCATGACTTGTACCAAGATCTAAATGCCTACATAGGAGGGTATTCTAATGCTGCACATGAACCTCTAAGGTCTTCACAAGCAAATATCAGTAAACATAGTAACGAGACTTATAGTGCCAATGTACACATTGAGCACCACATTGGGTACTCTTAAGAGTGTTGAGAGCCAAAATGAGGAAAACCATGCTTTAGACTAGCTTTTTGGGAATAAATCAGGGAATGAATCTCAAAGTGAATGGAAAATTGAAACTAAAAGTAAAACTGAGACATCCATGATTCCATTTGAGGAGCCTATCAAAGTTTGGCTAGATTTCCTTATATGCAAAAGAATTTTGAATGGAAAAGTGTAGCGATTAGTCTTAAAGCCAGTCACAACATCGTATTTGAGGAAACTTGGGTATCCTAAGACAACCCACAATGACCCCTACACACAGATGTGATAGATGCTGACGGCGGGGAATACATGGAATATAGGGCTATTTTACTATCCAAGTTACTCTTAATAATGACCTTGAAGAAATCATCTTGCGGGGCTTTTGGACAAGTAGTTCTCAAAACTCTCTTGACTATCCTAGGACAACCCACAGTCACCCCTAGACACATGGATGTGATAGATGCTAATGGGGAATACACATCATGGATAAAAAGGGTTAGAACTGGAGTGCATAGATGCTAATGGGGAATACACATCATGGATAAAAAGGGTTAGAACTAGAGTGCTTAATAAATGTTCCCAATCATCTTGTGCATAATTTGATGACTCCTTCTTTTCAGTACTTGGTGGTGTTGATGCATCAACCCTCAACCCACTATGCCTAACTCCTTCTCCGACCTTTTTCATTGATATAATGGTGTGGTTTCTGATAATAGCCTTTCTTAGTAGGCTAATAACCCCCCCTTCTTGATATCCTTACCAGGAGATTGGGTTGATTCTACCTTTGGCTTGTAAAGCGAAGGCTTTGCCTTTACCTTTTTGATAGGTAGCGAATGCTTGATCTCCCACAAGAATACTAGTTCAGTCTTGTTAGGATTGCTCTTCTTTTACAAGAGCACTATAACCAAGTTATCAAAAAAATCATCAAACATAAGGGCTTTGGGGTTAGAACTGAAGTGTGGATGCAAAACCTTGGTATGAATTGAGAATTTTTATGAGATAAATTCTTTTAAACATCCTAACTTTACCATGGAATTGATTAGAGTATGGCTTATCCACACAATTTCACTTCTCTACTTATCCTAATCATTATGCATAATTATTAATCCTAATTAATTGGATTCCCTTAACTTAATTTGAGAGAAAAAGTTCTTTGACTTTAGAATTGAGAGCAAGAGAGAGAAAAAGTTCTCTGACTTTAGAATTGAGAGCAAGAGAGAGAAAGAAAGTAGAAAGCTCCAAGAAATAACTTCCTATATAACACTCCATAACACACTAGTAACATAATTAAACCCTATGAAAAGCTTAATTAAGATTAATTACCTAAAATTCAAAGAAAAACCAAAAGTTTACTTACAATACACACAACTTGACTTTGGGAGAGTGGGATGTGGTCTTCTAGCTTCAAAAAGAGCTCTAAAAGAACTCGAGAGTGGAGAGGGTAGTAGTAGGAAGCAATAGGCAGCAAGAGGGTTAAGATATTTACTACATCATTACCTTCTAAAATTTATAAAATATCTCTCATAATATATCTCTGAGTCTCAGAATAAAAAATTAAGATTATATCTTTGGGGCTCGGAATCAAAAGCCAGAAACTTATACCTTTAAGGGCTGTCAGGATCTTGATAGCAGGATATTGTCTATTTGGTCCTTGAGACTTCAACTATATGAACATGGGCCTCTTCTTCTTGATCCTCCAAAGTGATTGCATAAGCTACACTTCCACTATCCGGATTATTTCTAGGGTTGGGGTGAGAGTTGACTAAAAAGAAGCCAGATGCCGATTCGTTTATAGAAGGGGGAGGTGAAGTCAAGGGTCTCCCACACTCACACGAGCCTTGTGGTTCTTATTAAAACTCTTATAGAATTGATTCTCTTCCTTGGCCCTTAGAAGAAGTTCAAGAGTATGATTTAAAAAGGAGGGAGGGTTATTATGTATCTCAATTGGAAACCTTGGCCAGGATCCGATTGTCCACTTTTAGGAGGAGGAGGTGGACGCTTTCTACTCAAAGGGTAACTAAGACTGGTTGGAGGCTGGACTTTTCCTAACAAGCCTACCTTGGCTCTGCGTGGCTTCTTCTTTAGCCTTTAGCCCAGAGCACAACATCATCTGAGATGGAGGAAAGTTTTTATATCAAGTGGATGTACCAAGCTAGTGACCACCTTTGTCGTTTTGCTCATTGGTCAAGGGAGGTGCATACTTAGAAAGTTAGATATATTTTGAATAGTACACATCTAGAGGTCTACCTCTAGATATATTTTGAATAGTACACATCTAGAGGTCTACCTCTTGTTTGACATTCAAGGAAAGAATCCATATTCTTTAACTTCAAGTCGATAGGGAAATATCGCTCTTTACGAATGGCCTTGATATGCTCCCATGTAAGATTATTTTCATTAATGAGCTGGGTTTGACATGTAGATTTCCACCAAGTCTTGGCAAGTTCCACATAGCCGTGATTGATTTCCTATTTTTGTTATAACAAACATGGTAAAATAATATTCCATGGAGTTTATCCACTTGCCGAGCGTCTCCCCTACATTGGGGCCTTCATCTGAGAATGTCCTAGGCTTGGGCCTTCCATGGAGTCTATCCACTTGCGTAGAGTCTCCCCTACATTGGGGACTTCACTTGCGTAAGGGATCTCAAAGATCGTCGTGTACAACACCTTAAATAACTCCATTGGCTTGGTGCAAGGCATGATTCTAAAAAAAGAGAGAGTACAAAAGTCTTTAGCTAACTTAATAGACCTTCAAAGAGAATAACCACTCTCAAATAAAACCTCTTTATGTCGTCGATATTATAGGACTTGAAGTACTTGTACACTTGCCTTGAATAACTAGCTACTCTTAGTTCAAAGTCACTATTTGATTCCAATAGGGATGATGCACTAAGCATGAATAGGGAGGTTATTTTCATCCCATACAACCTTGCAAACCTTGTTCCAAGATTTTGTGGAGGAGTATTCATGATTACCAAGATTGAATCCAATCCTCAAAGTCGTCGTTCGGGCTGTGGAAGAGGGTCCTAGTCGTGGCTCTCATCTTCCCTATCCAACAACTTGGTAGAACATTGATCGAAATGATTCAGACACTTGTGTTAGACTCATTGGCAAGAATACCTTGACCCATGGGATGAGTCTTCCTTATTTTCAAGTTTATTTTTAAGGATTGGTTATCTTTATGTATGTAAATGTTATTGGTTTTCCAATCATGAACTAGTAGGCTGGCACTCTGTTGATCCCAGAAACTACCCAATTGTAAGTCATGTACACTATCACCACCAATAGACACATGATAGAAGAGGTAATGGGAGAACATACAATAACAATTACACATGCTAGAAGAGGTAATGGAGAACATTAAGACAAGCATGAGTCACATCAAATATGTAGACAAGTTTACTAAGAACATCACCATCAAGACTCAAGGAAACTAAAATTCCATTACTAATAATCAAATCACACATCAAGTAGGAAAGCAATAAGCTAAAAGAGTGAGGGTAGCTCTATCATCTAAGAAAAATCTACAGCTCAATATATGGCAATATATATGCCCTACAACAAGTGAGCAAGAGGGCTCCTTATATAGAAGATTTCTCACTCCCTTCTCAAGAATTACATTAAGAGACAGAAGAAGCATTCAACTTTGGATTGCCTAAGCACGGATGTCACTACTATCACTTATCTTTCTTGGCTAGCTTTGACATGTGTTTTCTTGATTTTCTAATTTAAATATATGTTGACTTGGAATATAGACTCAACCCCACCTTGATCCCACACAAAGGCCTCTCATGCACACATGTCAAACGTCTTCTTGGTCCATATAGGACTCGTAGAAGGATTCTTCTCTATAACGTATCTTCCACATGCTCTCTACATATCTCAACAAGCTTAGCATGTGTTATGCATCTTATTTTACTAGAATTACCATGCCATGTAGACATAAGTCCCACTCATATTTTATGACTCGTCACTAATTCTATATATATTTAGCACTATAACCCATACTAATGTATTTATAAATCATACACATGGTATTCAGAATGAACATCCCACTAATTCTCACACCCAATGCATAATATTACATATAATTCCTTGGAATCCTTTATATAAAACAAATATTTGGAGCTGAATCATCATAAATCCGTTGAAGATCTGTTGCCAAGCCGTGAGCTTCTCATATAAACTTCCCAAGTTGCCATCAAAACCTCATGAGAAAGTATTCACATAAGCTTAGCTTCTTGTGCAAGCCCCTTTTTGGTGACTATTATCAACATACCCAATGTTGAGTCCCTCACCATACATATACATCATGCATTGCAAGAAAGAAGCCTTAATAGCAAAAAATAATTGGTATTACATCTCCCCCGGACCAAAATGGAACTTTATCCTCAAAGTTGACTACATGATGCGTATCACTTCTACTATGTACTGAATCCTTTTTGAAGTATCTAGAGCCCCCATATAAGCCATTTCTTTTTGAAGTATCCCCTGGGCACTTTGAAGTACACTATTGAAGTAAGAATATCCAAAGCACATGGATACAACATAAGATCTCTTTCAAAGCTTTGCACATTCATAGAACATGTAGCCATTGCTCATCTCTAAGCCGCCATTCATTAACCTTGTAAACATATCTACAATAACATCCATGTGATCTTCATCCATATACGTACCATCCCAAGAGCATTTGTCATCATCAATAGACATGTCCTTATGGGAGAATGTATCATCTAATATTTCATCACAACTTCTATGGAGTGTGAGTGCTCAACTTCCATAGAGTGTGGGTGCTCAACACAAAAATCATAAAAACATACATTATCTTGCTCCTTGTCTTTGTCAAAATCTTCATAAGCATGCATGTCTTTCTGTTCTTCCATATGTTCTTTCCCCATAGCATTATCTTTTCATTAGAGCTTCCACAAAGTGTGAGTGCCCCACAACACAAAAATCATAAAAACATGCATTATCTTGATCCTTGTCTTTGTCAAAATCTTTATAAGCATGCACGCCTGTCTGTTCTTCCACAATGAGGTCCACATGTTCCTTCCCCGTAGAATTATCACAAGCACAATCATCATTACCATCATCCTCATAAATACCTTGTTAAAAGGCAAGATCCAAAAACAATCATATCATTCATAAAGCCATCATCTTCTTCCAAACTTTGCAACATGATTAAGGGCACCACATTTGTCACTTGCAACATGATACACATTTGCCACATCAATATCATAGATTTGTTCTAGCCTTTTTGCAATATTACCATCGATTTTAAAGATATCACAAGAAGAAACATTCTCATCAATGTCAAAGCCCATTGGCAATTCCTGTTCCTTTGGAACATTTTCATAAGAGATGATTGTAATCAAGCCTTCAACACCAGATGTTATCAAAACTGCTTGCATTGGAATCATATCACCATAATCTCCATGCAACACAACATCCTAAGTAGGTTCACTTTCTACTTGAGAGTCTTGTATACTTGACATTCTTGTTGAACCACCTCAATATTCTCCTCTAACAAATAGCTAGAACCACATTCAAAGTGACCAGATTCTTCTTCTATGTATCAACCACATCAGTAAAACCAACAACCAAGACATTCACAACATTTCCATCCACTTTACTATCATATGTTTTCCTTTGAAAATCCAATGACCATTATTTTTGCACTTCAATATCATGTACATCCACAATACCCTTTCCATTTACTTCCTTAGTAGCATTAATTGTGTTTACATGAATTGAAGAAGCTCTTCTAGGAATTTTTTCTTGATAGTGCTTGCCCGGCACCCATAACAAGTAATGCGAGAAATATTAGGAGAGGCCATGATTTCTTACCATGTTTCTTGCATTTTCCTTCCCTAGGGGAGACCTTCTTTCACAAGCTTGTAGAAGGTCAACCTGCCAACTTATCCATCCTTCTTGTGAGGTGAGAGACCACCACATGCATTGGAGGTTGTCCTATGGGAACCCTTCTTTCATGAGCTTATAGAAGGTCAAGCCACCAAACAAATCCATCCTTATTGTGAGGTGAGACACCACCACATGCATTGGAGATAGCCATACTTTGTTATTGTTCATTAAAGGTAACCACATTAGGAGCATTAGAAGAAGGTGTAACCATTGGTATTGGAAAAAATGAGAATACCCGAGGCTTTGGTTAATTTGCATCCTCTTCCTTAAGACTTGATTCTTGACGTCGGGATACCTTCAATGCCTCAGCTAAGTCTTTAGCACCTTCATACTTGACCATTTGCCGTATCCTAGGCTTCAACCCATAGATGAATTGCTACAAGATCAACCCATTAACCCCTACCATGATTTGAGAAGGCTACCTTGACCCCAATTTTATGCAAATGACATTCAATGTGCTCTCTTAGCTTAGTGGCGTGTCATTCACCAGAACACTTCATAGAACCAATGCTTTGAGAAAGATGCGAGACCTCAATTAGCAGTTGATTATACTTCTTCTTTCAGGTAAGAATTTATCCAACAAGGTTGCACACTTAAGAGCCCTTCTCTCTAAAAATGAAGACAATAATTGTAGCCATATTTGGTAGTGGTGTGTGAACACACTAGGACCAGCCGAGAAACTGCTCCCTTGAGCTTCTCCACTATGTGCTTACGTATGTGTACATTCCGACAACCCTATTTCTAACATTTGGTATCAAAGCATATGCTCCTCACCCTTGTGATGTTGCGTACCCCTCACCCCAAGTCTCTTGTCTTCTTGAATCGGATCAAGGAGCCCTTATGAGAGACAAAAGAGGACCGTGAAGTGTGTAGTATTGACCGTGAAAGCGGGTCTCTCTCTCACTCTCATTGAAGGGCTACTACGTTTTGGGGGCGGTTCGCACAGTTTTTTGTTTTCTGTAGCCATCTTCGGATTTGCACTCTTCTTCATCCGATTCTGAAGTAATATTGTCATATCTACTACAAACGGGTGTGCAGATACACGTGAAAGCATAATCAGACACTCACCACACTGGATCTTGTCTATGAGCTACACTTCAGTGACATCGATCTCTACATCTTATGAGTAAAATTTCTACTCACTTTACTCTGCATTCTTTCATACACTTTGTAGGTCTCCATTATCAATGTGGTGACTGTATTAGCAGCCACCATGGTTGCATTAAAGGATCACTTAGCACTTGTAGGTTATGTGATTACTTGCTTGGATATTAACAGAAATGATAAATGATGTATTTGGGATGTTATCCGCTGTGGATAAGTTTAACGGGACCAACTACCTGCCGTTATGGCCCTATATAATGCGGCATGTATTGGTAGCTAAAGGGCTATGGAATGTTGAGGTTAGTACTGAGAAACATCTTGGTTCCTCTGATGAACATGATGCAGAAGGCACATCTACAAACATGGACTCAGTTTCACATGGTACATTACCATGAGATAACATAACTCCTATATAGGAACAAATAAAGTGGGATGGAAGAGATGTGCAGACACACGCGTTACTTTGTAGTCAAGAGGAGTATCGTTCCTAACATTTCATACAGAACTGCTAAACATGCTTGGGATGCACTTACATCATTGTACTAGGTATGTAATGAAGTACGTGTTGCTTATCCATGCAAGCAATTAGAGTTAGAGCATATGAATGAGAGACTCCATGGATAATTTCCTTACAAAAATCAAGTGTTTTTAGGAGCAGTTGGCCAGTGTTGATGAAGTATATTCTGATAGTTCATGTGCTTACTATCTTGAATGTGTTGTCGGACTTGTATAAAAGTTCATGTACCATTAGTTCATGTGCTTACTATCTTGAATGTGTTGTCGGACTCGTATAAAAGTTTTGCTTCTACCATGGTAATCACATGGTACATTACCACGAGATAACATAACTCCTATATAGGAACAAATAAAGTGGGATGGAAGAGATGTGCAGACACATGCATTACTTTGTCAGTCAAGAGGAGTATCGTTCCTAACATTTCATACAGAACTGCTAAACATGCTTGGGATGCACTTACATCATTGTACTAGGTACGTAATGAAGTACGTGTTGCTTATCCATGCAAGCAATTAGAGTTAGAGCATATGAATGAGAGAGACTCCATGGATAATTTCCTTACAAAAATCAAGTGTTTTTAGGAGCAATTGGCCAGTGTTGATGAAGTATATTCTGATAGTTCATGTGCTTACTATCTTGAATGTGTTGTCGGACTCGTATAAAAGTTCATGTACCATTAGTTCATGTGCTTCCTATCTTGAATGTGTTGTCGGACTCGTATAAAAGTTTTGCTTCTACCATGGTAATCAAAATGCCTTAAAGTTTGAGGAGTTAGTTTTTGTGCTCTTGCAAGAAGAGCAATCCAGGTAAAACAAATATGTCATGCGTACAGGAGATCACGCTTTTGCTGCCACTCAACAAAGAGGCAAAGGTAAATCCTTTCCTCAGGGTAGTTACAAATCGAAATCAAAGTCATCGGGGAAGGCGACAAGTTAAAATCAAAGTCATCGGGGGCAAGCCTGTAGACAAGGAAGGTGACAAGTCACAGAAAAAGGACATATACAACTATTAAAGGAAATCTAGTCACTACATTAATGAGTGCAAGAAGCAGTTGGAGAAGGAGATAAAGAAAGAATCAGGTATGGCTGTAGCGTAGATGCGTTAGCGTCTTATGCAAAAAACAAAGAATCTGCAAACTATGTACATGATGATTGGGCTTTCATTGTGCAATGTAATTTTGACCCTTTGCATAAGAATATATGAATATACTAGTAAGCACATTATTTCTCATCACAATTTGTTCTCATTACTTGAACTTGCTCCACAGAGTAACACTGCTACATGTACAAACAACTCCTCATATAATGTAAAAGGTGTGGGTAAATTTATTCTCACTGCTGCAAATGGTGGAACAATTACGCTCTCAGATGTATTATATGTACCAAGAATCAAGAACTTGTTATCGGTCTCTGCCATTTCTAACGCTGACTTAGTGATTTAATTTGTGGATGACAAATGTATTACTCGCAGTGATGGCAATACAATTGTTTTTTCTGATACCTTGTCCATTGAAATAGAAATGAGAGGTTTTTATGTGTTTTAAGCACTTTATTGCTATGGTTGAAAATGTTTCTACATGTAAGATTGGTACCCTACGTCCTAATCGAGGGGAGAGTATACGCTTAAGGAGTTTCATGCATACATGATTGATCATGGAATAAAACACCAATGTATTGTACCCTATACATCTCAACAAAACGATGTAACTAAACACAAAAACAAGTCTCTCACGAAGATGGCACGTTGTATGGTCAACAAGAGTCACCTCATGGTTTCTTGCTAGAAGCAGTCATGTGTATAATATATATTTTGAATAAATGTCCCACAAAGGCTTTGCATACAATTATGCCTTCTGAAACTTGAAATGGCAAAAAGCCTTCTGTGGCTCACTTCGCATTTTTTGTTATCTTACTTATTTGCTTGTGCCTAAACAAATTCATATCAAGCTTGACGATAAGACTGTTAAACGTATTTTTGTGGAATACTACTCGAAAAGTAAAGGTTACCATCTTTATTATCCTCCTACCAAACATATTCTTGTGAGTAGAGATGTTGCATGTGTATTTATGTATGTATGCATGCCTGCAACCTTATTTCTAACAATAATTTCACCCATTCTATAGGCCTTCTATCCCCATTACCAATGCACTCCCTTATGGTTCGACAAGTCTCCACATTTATATAATCATGGACTTTATCCAAATACAAGACCACGAATCCCAACATCATGTTGGACCAATTGAGCCTTTTCAAATGCTTCCTCAGTTAGTTGGGAGTCGATTGACAACCCAAGGAGCAATTCAAATAGATGCCCAAAAGTGATCATGGTCTTTGCCAAACCAATTCAATGTGACCGAGACCAAGTTGCTATCATCAGCTATGGTAACAAAAGAATTTTCACTAGAGTGCTATGAACTTGCATGCGAGGTTTTGAATTTTAGCTTTAGTGCACATATGAGGTTTACTACCAAGAAGCTCTACCAAAACATCATCCAACTCACTAAAGCTAAAGGATAAAAGATCATGCAAACAAAGATATAAGTGTTGGTCTTTATTTTTCCACTTGTTTATTCTTTAATACCTACCTCACCGTATGCCAAAAACTACCTATGGCTTTAGAGTTGGGTAGACTCACCTTATGCAAATCCTCTCGATGCCATGCACACGCATCTTGAGAAGAGCTCAGAAGCTAAAAATGACATTAAACATGGTTATGTTGCTTCTGTGTAAGCATCTAACTCCAAACAAAGGCAATGCAAGCATGTAAAAAAAACAGATACTAAAATTCTTTACTCTTTGATGAATGGCTTCAAACAAAGGTCGACACTAGAGCAAGGCCAACCTGCACAGATAAGAAGACGAAGTCGTAATTTCTGCTTGATCTTAGGACACACCCACACTTTCCAAAAAGGACAGACCCCCATCATGATGTAGCACATAAAATCGCTTCAAACATGATGCCTTCAGAAAAAAATCGTGGAAAGTGCTTCAAGATGAGCAGCAGCAAGGGAAAAATAGCATAGTTGAGGCTACTTCATTGATGTAATCTGAAGCATGCAACCATCATGCAAGACATCAATCAGACCACCTACTGGTCACCTCTACTCTTGACATCATTCAGAGTCAATAAGTAGATGTCAGTTTATGTAAAAATACATGAGGTGAAAGGTGGACTCCACAATAAATGTTAGCGCTGGAGCAAGGCCAAAGCCAATTAGACCAGCACAAACAACAAGACAGTCATAATTTCTGCTTGGTCAAAACACACCCACACTTTCTTCAAAAGAACATGCACTCCATGAGATACGGATAAGTAGCATAAACCTGCTGGCCTCTAGGTGGAAGTTTTCCACAAGATAGAGATAAGTAGCATAAACCAGCTGGCCTCCAGGTGGGCAAAAACTTCCCAAGGAAAAACTGCAAGTCTTGACTTGAGCAGACACCTAAATCCAGAACAACCAAAAGGTAGCTACAAATGCCTTTCAAACTAAAAGGCATAATTTAATTGGGCATCAAAACATGAAAAGAAGGACGAGAAAGCCATCTGTGTAGCAAATGCATATCGCTAGGAGAATCATGATGATAAATTTTAACACCGCGTAAAACGAACCAGCCATATGCCCCACCAGGTCAAAGTAATAATGTATTCAACCCCAATCAGAAATGCAAACCTAAAGCGTTTCATTTTCTTTTCCATCCTAAACTGCATCCCTGAACCATCTACACAATAAAAGTGTTCAAAAACATCATTGACCCTGTAATAAGGAAGTTTTGAACAGCAAGAGGCCCCCTCTCAGCATCTCACCAAAATGATCTGAACAAGATACTGTCAAGCCTGCCATAGTAGCAGAGCTAAACTTTGGTTGACAAGACAAGTATCTCAACCAAAAAGAACCCAATCTTCCAACACTAAATGTAACTTTGCCAGCACCAGACATGAGAAACGCTACAACCAGTTATGCTGGCCTGTAAAGACAGACTACATATTTGCCAACGTGTTCCATGGCTTTCGAAAACCACTTGTGTTAACCTTCAGCCCTGTGCCCGTTCCTTTGTTGTCTCCGAGAGGATCTACGCACCTGCTCTTCAGCATCACTACTTCTTGATGAGCTACCAACATCCACATTTCCACTGTGAGGCAAGCTTTCACCCCACAGTCCTCTGTGAGGCACTCGCAGTTGGCTGCGCACACGAGGAGTAGTCACTCCCTCACCTGCAACAGAAGTTGCTGGCCCGAGAACAGGAACACTGTCCACCAATGTCCATCATCACCTGGAAAGTCAATACCATCATCTTCATCCTCCAAATCATCCTCAATCACATAGTCCCCAAACACAGTTGCACCTGGCATTGTAGAGTGAATGGTACCGAGAACATCATCCAAATCTCTTCTTCGCTCCAGGCGCCTCCAGTCTCTTTGACGAACCGGGTCAATTTCAGAAGGTCGAGCCAAAGGATGTTCGCGTCTAGCATGGACACGAAGTTCCTCATACGTACCTGTGAATGAACAGGACTCTTGTGCACAGATCCTGGCCTTATGATTTAAATGTTCCCTGGTAGAATTCACTACTTTCCATCCCTTCACTTTGCCTCTGCAAAGAGGACAAAGCAAACCCTTTACGTTGCCTTTTACAAAAGATGAAGACCCTCCAGACTGTTCACGTTCATCTGTACACTCACCCTCATCAGCTGAGGCTGATTCGAGATTCAATGTTTGTAGCCCTGTAGCTCCTCCTATTCCATTGATAGCTAAATTCCTTGCACTTCTTCGAGTTGTCCTAACAGAGTCAGTTTCCATGGTGTTCAGCAATCTTCCAACCCTTGCATCTAGAGCTTGACCAGAGGAACTTTCAGACACAGGCTCTCTTGAAACACAAGTTTTCTGTTTTCCCAGATGGGCCTTTTGATACTGATCAAGACAGTTAGAATGCCGGTAGCTGGTGTTGCACATGTATGGGCGACAACCCTTATCATGCGAGGTGCAGAAAAGGAGGACAGCATTGTGCGGAGAATCCATACAAATCGGACAAATTGCATCCTCCCAATCCTTTTTCCCTGCAGAAACTTCTGAAGTATCCTCTTCTGTCAAGTCATGTCCTTTGCCGTGGCTTGAGAGTGGCTTGTAAGCATGATATCTACTTTTCTGTGATGCTGAAGCACGCCTGCTTTTATCTTTCGGCATTATTGGAATGAGAAAGTTCACTGAAATAGACAAAAAAAGATTTGGGAGGCTATTATCCATATGAACACAAGAGAAAAGAAACAAGATGTGTATGCGTCCATTACCATAGACAACACATATTGTCTACCCTGGTCGTTTATGGCAGTATTGACACAAGGAAACCCATGTCAGCTACCCTTATCACAATGGCCATATCAACATGAGTAAAATAACGACAGAGCAATCTGCAACCTGGTATCATGAACGCATAAAGAAACAATGACGGACTGCAAAGATCTCTACTTGGGACATTAAAAGGCGGGGGGGGGGGGTCTGAAACCACAAAGAAGGCCAAAAAAAAAACGACAGTTTGGCAAAAGAAAACAAAACAAACATTGCATCTATGATGCCGAAACCAGAAGAATAGAAATCGTGAAAACCTTGAAAAACTCTCTGAAGCACGTCTATGGCGATGGCATAGCAGCCTTGGCATGACGAAAACGCACAGACAGGCAGAAAAATCATCCATTTAGAAGAATCACTCTCTGCTAGGAGAGATCCTTTTGTTCTTACGGCAAATCTTATCAAAGGGACACACAAAAGACAACGAAACAAGAAAAGAAGGGAAGAGTCGACGGGGAAACAGAAAGGCGCCTTACCTTTTGATTTGGCAAGAGAGGATCGACACGATGTAGATGAGAAGTTCATGCGACAGTAAGAGAAGCTTCGATCGCCATAGCCAAGGGGTCCCTTCTTGCTCCGTTCCGCCAATACGGAGTCCAAGTGCTCTACGGCTTTAAAAAAAAGTCGGCTGTAGAAAAAAAAAAGATTTATTAATTTAAATTCAGGCTGGCTACACACAGAGCTCGGATTCACACGCTGGCGGACATGTATTTGACGGGCGTCTACTCGAAGTGTCCACGCCTGGGCCGTTCGCTTGGATGGCTTAGTGTGCTAGTGAGGTTTTTGGGACCCAAAAATAGAAGGATATCCCTTGCTAGAAGCCTTGAGCTTCTAGCAATTTTACTGGAGTCCAATGTGGAGAGTACAACATCTTTACTTTTGAAGGTCGTCCCACTTGGTCAATTTCTTCTCATAGGTAGGCTCTGAGCATCAAACCTGCCTTGGAGTCCAATGTGGAGAGTACAACATCTTTACTTTTGAAGGTCGTCCCACTTGGTCAATTTCTTCTCATAGGTAGGCTCTGAGCATCAAACCTGCCTTGGCTAACCATGGTACTCTTCCTTTCTTAGTGACCTCTCCATGAATTTGCTAGGGTCGACGTTTGCAAGGGTGGTTTTTTCTCTATCTCAGTGAGGTTTTGGCTCTCCATTAGGATTGGAGGGAGTGTCCGATGCATTAAGGCGAAGGAAGTATTATTGTATTACCTGAAATGATGGTGTGTGGTTAAATGATAAGGCTTCGGATGTTAAAAATTTTAAGGTAGGGGAACTCAAGCATCACAGCGGCGGTCCTTGTTTGCCAGTTGACTATGCAACCAGTGCCCCCTACCTAAGATGATGCTTTCTCTCATTGTAATTATGAGGGTCACATAAAACTTGCAAGATGCACGTTTAGTTCTAATGAAAATCTTAGCTTCAAAAAAGCCAACGGTTATAGATTGAGAATTCTTTACAATGGTAAGTTATTGTAAATGGTGTGAGAGTGGGTGTAATGAGGTCCCATCTTCCATCACAAAACATTGTGGCTAGCCTTAGCATCAACTAAGGCTGATCTTTTTGGGGGAACTCAGCGATGTTTTTCTCTTAGGGTTAAATCGTGGAGGCTGGATGCATGTACAAAGATTTATACATGTAGTAAGGTGAACTTTCAAGGTGAGCAAGTTCCATTGATGTTCTTATCTTGATTGAATCATGGAGGTCAGTTGTATGTATAACGATCTATACACTGGTCGGGCTCTTTCGGTTTGCTTTTATTGAGCATTACCTTGAGACATGCACTACATTTTTCGTTGCCATCCTCCATTTTTGTTGTTATTCTTCATTTTTAGTCATTATCCTCCATTTTTCGTTGTTGTCATCCTCCATTTTTTGTTGTTATCCTCTTGCTTCTCCTCCTTTTTCTTGCGGATTTGATAGAGCATGTTCTCATTCATGAGAGGTCCATAGTGGTGCTTCCGCTTGCTACCATTGAAATATCCTTCTATCTCAATCCCATTCTCTTTACTACACCTTGAGGAGAAATTTCTATGACTTGGTAAGGACCTTAGCCTCTGTCCTTGAGTTTTCTGATGGTGTTCTTGACATTATACATAAGCACCATGTCTCCTACCTTTATGCACTTATCCTTGAGTCAGTAAACCATTTCTCTATGCCATAGTTTTTTAACTCGTAAACAGATTGCAATCTTTGCTTGCTTGCTTAGTTTCTCTAAGGCAACCGACCTCTCGGTAAGAGCATTTCCCTTAAGGTTATACCTTACCATAATTTCAAGGCTTAGAACCAAGTGTCCTATTGGCATGCATCAAGCCCAAATGCAAGCTGAAAAGGTGTGCTATTGTGACAACCACATTGTATATAGTGTGGTGAGCCCAAAGAGCATAGTACAACTTGTGTTCCCTATTACTCGTTGGCGCGTCTATCATATTGTGTTCCTAATTAATCCTTGACGCCTCTACCATCTTAGTGAGAATAGTGCGTAATGTCTTGTTTGTGCTTTTGGCTTGTTGGCTGGGTAGTAATGTGTTGACATTTTGTGCACTATAAGAAACTCTTTGAGCAAGAACTCCACCACTTTGTTTACAAAATTTGTACATTAGTCTCTCACTATCTCTAGTGTGGGGCAACAAAATGAGTAATCGCATTCTCATAGAGGAGCTTAGAGTGGTGGATCTCACGTCAACATTATGCGTAATCAATGGTGACTATAATGAAGCACACTTGGGTTCCCTTAACGAGGGTGTAGGACCCACAAAGTCTAGTAAGGTGTCGACTTTCTATGCACTATAAGGAACTCTTTAAGAAAAAAAATCCACCATTTTATTTATAAAATTTGTACCACAATTGCTCATCACTATCTCTAGTGATGAGCAATTGCTCATCAGTAGAGATAGTAATGAGCAATTGTGTAGGCAACCAAAATGAGGTAATCACATTCTCATAGAGAAACTTGGCACTAGATCTTATGCCAGCAGTCTACATAGCTTTAGCCTCCCATTTCGTGTGGAGTAATCAATGGTGACTAAAATGAATCACATGTGGGTTCCTTAGCTGGGATTAATGGGACCCCACAAAGTCTAAACCCCATTTTTCAAATAGTTGTTGCAAAATTATAGGGGCTAGGGGCATTCGATCCTTCTCTTAGACTATGGTAGACCTTTGGCATTTATCATAGCATTTGTCAAACTCAGTTACATCCCCAAAGAGTGTAGGCCACCCCAATCCATCCTGGAGAACCTTGCAAGCCATCGTGTCCTCAACAAAGTGTCCTTCACTTATACGAGAACATGGGGTTGCTCAAGTACGATAATAAAGTCATCTTCAAGAGTGCATTTCCTCATGGTACCACCTTAATCCTTCATGTAAAGCATTCCCACTATCAATTGATTAGGGGTTGCCTTTCTAATGAGCCATCTAATTCTATCCTTCTTGATGGAACAACAAATTGGAAATCTATTGGCTAAGAAGTGGGCAGTGTCCTCCCTCCCTTTTGGAACGTGGTCAATGTGGAACAATGCAGCATTGGGAAGACCATCTTCCACCTCCTAGAGGGCGTTCTCCATTTGGAATTATGGATATGTGATTAGCATGGACATGCATGGATCTCTTTTGCACGGTGATAATGAAATCGAACTCCAAAAGATGAGCCATCTAGTGATGTGCCTCGTGGTGGAAGACTTATTCACCAAATAAAGCAGTGCTTGATGGTCAACAAAGAAAACAAACTTGGTAGGACCACGAGGTAATGCCTATGCTTGTTTACATCATATACCATGGCTAACCCCTTATCATCATCATCATTAAGAATATGTGTGTCATCAATCAAGGTGATATCATCAATAAGAACAAAATTTATGGGCATTATAAGAGAAACTTGCTCTTTCCTCCCTATGTGCTGGTATGGGCATAAATAAGGTCTTCGACACATACATGTGCTCAAAGCATGCAAACATCCTCATCAAAGAAGATTAAAAAATAGAACCATATATGACACAAATCACCGCTTCAATAGCAAAGGAAAATCCATGCTATCACATTGCAACATATAATCCATAAGCACATGCCTGAACATCCATGCTATCACATTGCAACATATAATCCATAAGCACATGCCTAAACATCAATGGTATCACATTGCAACATATAATCCATAAACACATGCCTAAACATCCATCAATAATATGAGTATGGAAAAATAAATCCCATCATGCCAAAAATAACAAACCATTTCATGGATAGGCAAATCCCCGTCATGCATAAAAACATCAATATGAAGATCATCAGGGACCGTAATAACATCATCAATAATAATATCATGAAAATCAACAACATGTGAATCATCATCACATAAAAGAACAACATGAAGATCACAATCCTGAGAACCTAGAGAATTATCAAAGGAAATCACATCACTGTGATCACCATAAGCATGCATAGTAGTAGGCTCAATAGATGGAGCCTCCACATCTAGATCATCATCCTCATCTCAAGAGCTCAAGCATCCATGTGAGAATGAGAGCAACATCATCATGAAGCATATCACCATAGCACGTGTAAACACATCATCATAAACCTAAGGAGAAACCTGGCTATCATTAACCATAGCGGCAAGAAGTACACCCGTGAAGTAGACTCCACTAAAAATGAATCACTTACGTCAATCCACAGGAATATCGACAAGAGATCCCCCACAAAAGCCATGTGATGTTGCCTCATTTCATGAGACACATCCTCAGGAACATCAAGAATCACATCATCACTATCATGCCCAAATTGCATAGCATCATGAGAATCTTGACCATCTAGCAAACCATGGGAAACACTTGATGTGAAGCTTGGGGCATCCGAGAACTCCTTTTGGAACTTTTGGCTTTCCTTGATCCCTTGTGACACATTATCAAAAAGTGTCGCTCCAACAAGAATGCATGTCATTAGCACTCACTCTATATTAAGATAAGCTAGATCTAGATCATCATCGCCTTAGCACCTTAGAAAGCCCTGTCTACTCATTAGAACAAAGCTCCAACGAGCTTCACCCATGAATAAGAATCATGCCTTCACTATGTTCTCGCCAAAATCACTATGGACAAAAGCATCATCAGTGGTAGCATCATGGGCCCATTTTCTTTCCCACCAACAGTAGTCCTAATAGCAGCTTCATGTCCTTTTTTTGGCCTTCCAAACTTGCCTTCATGTCAGCCTCTGCACCATTTGGGGATTCTAAGATCATGTCACCAAGTGTTAAAGGGAAAGCTTTAACAACTAAAGCACCTTGTAAGGAACACTTACACACATATATAGAACAAAAACAAAGAGACATAGAAAAGATAGAGACTGACATTAAAGCTTCATTTATGCATTTCCAAGAACTTGTCACGCTCACATACACGATACAAAGGTAGTTATAACCATGAATGAGACCCTTCAACTACCTTCCTAACCTTCCACCTTCCCACTATGTCTTTGCCTATGTTCACATGTGCACATGGCTAACAGTGTGTGTAACATGGCTAATACGTAGATAAATGGGTTCCCATGAGCTAAATGGGGAGTAAGTTTACAGACAATAATCTCTCTCAAAGACTAGCCTCATATAAGCAAGATTCTCCTTCCACTTTGAATGAATATCTCTAGGATCTTCCAAAGGAGATCCTTAAAGGATTTACAAATCAAAGGTGGCAGAGGCATTACTCAAGCTGAATGGCATGACACGATAGGCATAGGTTTCCCATTTTGTAGCAAATGTTATCTTGTATTGATTAGCTAGGTGAATCATCACGACACCCAATACAGTTACCATTTGCCAGACTCTAACATATTAACAAGCTCTATGACAAGCTAGTCAATTAACATTGAGAGCTTACAAGACTACATCGCAGTACACATACCGCGAGTTTTCACACACACACCCTAGCACTCTCTCCTTATCCATCTCTCTTCTCTACAATAGTTGATTTCTCTATTAAGTTGTGCCTTCTTGATCTTGGCAATGGCTCCATGGTGGTTACAGTCCGTTGCCTTTACACGTGTGACACCGAGGTGGTGCTCACATCATGCGTTGACTGCTCCGCCAACTGCCACTGACCCCTCCACTGCAGCACGCGCCAGGTGTAACACCTGGCATGCCCGGTGGATAGAGCTTCTACTTCCAGACCAGTTCCCTTGACATATCTTTGCTTGAATTTGAAGAACATCTCTAGGGGAGTGTGATTTGGAATGTAAACTTTGTCAGAGTAGGTGGCGCTTTTTTGTATTTTCTTCATCTTTTTGCATGTTCTGTGGGCAATCTTTTGCCACTCCTCCTCATCGTCCTCGAACGAGCTAAAAGTTACCTTGGGGGATTTTGAAGATCATGTGGCTTCTTTGTACATTTTGTGGTCTGATCATCCTTGCCGACACTACTCTTCCACAGTCTTGCGATTTGTGGGATCTTCCACATTGACCTCTACAAGTGAGATCATGCTGCAACAGATGCTCCTGCTAGCTGTCTCTTGGTCTTCCACTTCTTCTTTTTTTGGTAGAACCTCCACTGGATGGCCTTTGTATTTCCTCATCGTGAAGCCATTGACCGTTTTTGGGAAGGGTGTACCATCGAAGTTCTAGGGAAAAAGCATTTTGGTTGACCATGTCTTTCACTATGAATGGTCCTATCCACCCAATCTTGAATTTCCCCAGTTTGGCATTGTAAACTAACACAGGATCACCTTTTTCAAAAAATATGTGCTTGAAATGTCTATCTATCCAAGCCTTCCTTCTTCGTTTGCACTATTTCTTCATAGAGATGATTTGTCTTTTTTCTTCTAAGGCTAGAAGTTCTTGTACTCTGTGCTCCTGGGATTCTTCCATTGGAAGCTTCTCTTGGATGGCTGCTCTTAGACTGGGCACCACACACTCCATTGGCTACTCTTAGACTGGGCACCACACACTCCATTGGCATTATTGCTTCCAAACCATAAACCAATTTGAATGGTGTTTGCCCAGTCGCGACCTTGAAGCTTCTCTTGGATGGCTGCTCTTAGACTGGGCACCACACACTCCATTGGCATTACTGCTTCCAAACCATAAACCAATTTGAATGGTGTTTGCCCAGTCGCGACCTTGAATGATGTCCGAAATGCCCAGACTCCGCCTGGCCGTTGCACTGTGGACAGTAAGGTGAGGACTTGTGATTGATTAGGTATCTCTCCACCATTAATCCCCTCATTACCTTGTTCATGAAATGTGACCCTTGATCACTCACTATTTCTACTCGCAACCTGTGCCTTGCAATAATGTCTCTGAAAATGAACTTCACCACCTCTTTTGTGGAATCGCTTTTCACAGCCTTGGCTTCTGGCCACTTGGTGAAGTAATTTGTTGCTAAAATGATGTACTCACATCTGCTACCTTTTGTTGGTGGTTTGATAGGTCCAAAAAAATCCAATCCCCACTTCATGAATGGTGTTAGCGGTAGTATGGGTGTGATGGGCAATCTATCAGAATTTTCGAGGCTGACCCATCCGTTGACAGACATCACAGTTCTTTGCTTCCATGTTGGCATCTCTCATGACATTTGGCCACCATAAGCCTGCTTGTAAAATTTTCTGGGCTGCTATTTCACCACCCATGTGTCCTCCGGTGATGTTGCGGTGTGCTTCCTTAGCATCGCTGGCTATTCATGGTCCGAAACACATCTTCAAAGAATTTGATCTAGGCCTCTTTTGTAGAGTTTCCTGGCGATCATGGTGAAATTTCTTCTTCTCATGGCAATTCTCTTCTTCTTGTCAACAATATACCCCTCCGGAAAAGACCCATCTTCCACAAACTGCATCATGTCATAATACCAGTCTTCTTCTACTCCGAATGATGCAACTGTGAACAAGTTGGCATCTGGAAATTGATCCTCTACACCCTCCAAAGTAGGTTCTCCAGAATCTATTCTAGACAGAAAAGTCTACCACTGCATATTCTTTTCCAGGTGTGTGCTAAATGGTGAACTCGAATTCCTGAAGTAAGAGCATCCATCTTGCCATTTTCCTACCAGGAAGGCTTTGTTCACCAGATAGATGAGAGCTTGATGATCCACATGGAAAACGAATTTGTTTCCCAAAAGGTAGTGCCGAACATGTACCCTTTTTGTTTCTCTTGCATGAGTGCACTGTCTACTGCTCTATCTAAAGCATCTACATAAACATCGAATATTAGAATCCATTCAAGATTGATCATTACCATCGCAAATGATACCATGCACTTTAGCCAGTGGCATGCCTTCTGACATTCCGGGCTCCATTCATATTTAGCACCCTTTTTGGTAAGCACATATAATGGATATGCTACATGAGCCAAGTATTTCAGAAACCTTGTATGCCACTTCACTTTGCCAAGAAATATTTCAAGCTACTTTATGCTCTGGGAAGCGGACATTTTGGATATGGCCTCTGCCTTAGTCAGATATATGGCCTTGGACTAACACAATGTGTCCTAACCGTGTTTCGGATTTTACTACAAATGCATATTTGGTCGGATTCAACTTCAGCCTTGTATATCTACATCTATGCAAACATAACCTTAAGTGATAGATGTGTTTAGCCTTATCCGTGGACACACTAAATCATCTACAAAAGCTTTCATGAAATCTTCAGGTAGGTATAGAAGATTTCTACACCATTCTTTGAAAAGTTGCTGGTGCATTCTTCAAGCCAAACATCATGACAGTTGCCACAAAGACCCCCCATTCGGTGATGAAAGCAGTCTTTTCCCAGTCTTCCAAAGCCATCTTCACTTGGTTGTATCCACTGAAACCATCTAAGAAGGAATACATCTCTTTTTTGGCTACCTCATCTAGCATCTAGCAGGGAATCCGTGAAAGGGAGCGGAAAAGGATCTGAATTGGTTGCTACATTCAGTTTTTTTGCAGTAATCCACACATATTCTGATCTTCATGTTCTTTTTGGGAAGTACTACAATAGGAGATATCCATGCAGCTTTTTCTACTGGTACAATGAAACCTACCCTCAATAATTTGTCAATTTCTTCTTTTACTTGTTTTGCATAATTTGGGTTCATTATGTACCTCTGTTGCCTGACAGGTATAACTCCTCCTTTCAAATTGATGTCGTGTTGGAAGAACTTAGGGTCGATGCCCTTCATGTCTTCATATGACCAAGCAAAGACATCTTGGTATTCCTTTAGCAGTGATACTAGCTCGTGTTTGAATTCATCTTCCAGTTCTAAGCTGATCTTTACATTTCTTTCTTCTTTTCCATCCCCTAGATTTACTTCTTGTAGTTGGTTCAGGCTCACCTTAGTTGCATTGTTTTCCTAGTTCTCTTTTTGCTTTTTCACCCAATCCCAGATCTCTTGGATCTCTTCTTCTTGCTCCAAATTCCGAGCAGCGCTATTCTTGAAGGGCAACGTATCAACCCACAGCCCATTCTCGTCATACACGGCTTCCCTCTTTCTATTGGGGTCTATACCTAGATTGAGTAACATGTCGCTTTGGAGCCCACTTAATTTCTTCCATTGCTTTCTCCTGTAAGGTTTTGCTTAGCTTCGAGCCTTTTACTTTCCCAGAATTTACTTCTGATTTCTTTGATTGATCATTAACTGCTTCCGCGTTTCCGGCCTTTGTTTTTGTGTGTTGCCTTATTGCTTCCTCCACATTTACCATATACAATGGTATCAAGTCTGGGTGCTCGTGGAGTATTTTGGTTTCATCAAAACTTTCTCACATGTATGTTTTGGCATGGACTAATGACCTCTGAGAAGGTTTTAGTGAATTCTTAGTATCCGTGAGATCCATATACACCTTATGCTTACCCTTTCTAATGGTAATTTTGTTTCTACCCCAGTCCTGTTTTACCTTAACATGTCTCAGCTAGGGTCTTCCTAGTAATACTTGGTAAGACTCGGTGTGATTTTCTGTAGTAATAAAACCACTAGATTGACCTTGAAGTCAACCTGTTTGATTCTCATTTTGAGACATTTTTGATAATTCCCTTTGGCACCACTATTCTGTTGTCAGCCATTCTTATGTTGAACTGAATGGTCTCCCACTTGAGGCCTAAACCTAATGCAATTTCTTATGTGACCACATTCACTCCAGATCCTCCATCCAGTACTGCATCATTAATAAGAACATTGCTGAGTTGAATCATGACTTTAGCCACTTCATCATCTCTGGATGCTGATGGTTCTTCTGCTTGCATATTGCCACATTCCAGGGTCTCTTCCTCCACCGTGTGCTTTAATTCTTTGCTAAGTCCTTCAATGCTTGCTAACAAGATTTTGGCCTTGAACCTTGGGCATAAATCCAGTACTTGTTTCAGCCGAACTTGTCTATCCAGCAACAATGACATCACATTTGATTGCAACCAGTCAACATCTTTGTGGTTCTCAGGCATTCCTTGTTGAAGTGCTCCGTACACTTGCTTCCACTTGCTTTCGAAATATTTGCATGGATTTTTGTTGAGTCATCACCCTTTTGCTTGCCTTTCCTTCTTTCTAAAAGAAGAAGAGGAAGACCAAGAGACAGTCAGGAGCTTTTGCAAGAGCATGATTTCACTTGTAGAGATCAATGCGGAAGATCCCACAAATCGCAAGACTGTGGAAAAGTGGCTAGTCGGCAAGGATGATCAAGCCACAAAATCCCTAGTTACTACAACAAATCACATCCTCAACGACAAAAGAGCAAGTGACCAAACATGTGCCAGCCCGAGCCACATGGATAATTGCATGAAGTGTCATAGCATCATTAAATCTCCACTCGCAACAGTAGTAAGGTGGGAAAATGGCGAAAGCGCATTAATTCCATTAAACCGAGGCGATGGCCATGATGTAAATCAAAGGTCACATTACATCAAAAATAGGGAAGCCGAAAACAACAACACCCCAAAAAAGGAAGCCAAGAAAAGGAAACATCGGCAAAAAGAGCACAAGCACTCGCATTCTCATTCTGCGATCTCGATTGAAACAATCTCACCCATCTGCAGCATTCTTTCAGACAATAGCACCATGCCGAAAATCAACAAGCCGCTCAGGTTCAACAAAAAACCAGAGAAAGGCCTATGCATGCCCATGTTCATACCAACATGATGAAGCAAGAGCATCAAGAATGGGCAAAAAGGTGCAGGTTCGAAAAACTTCTCAACTGACAATGGGAGGAGCTACAGGACCCAGAAGACAAAGGAAAACTCATTAATCAATTTTTGAAAACGAACACTATGCATGTGGAGGGGAAGGAGCCAATAAAAATATTAGAAAATGCAGTGCACCATGTGATGGGTCTGCTGCCTAAGGATGGCGCTCTAGGTACGAGCATCATGAAACTAAGTGTAGATGAAGAGATCCCTAAGACAGGTAACATGCACTAGGTGAAGGATGTAGCAGATGAAACCCGATGGGAGCAGTTTATCTCCTTCTTATAGAACATCATGTTTATGATAAAGCCAGAGGACATGTCCAACAAGAATTACAAATTTCTTAGAGCAATGGAACCGAGAGAAAAGATAAATTGGGTGGAAATTTACAAGGAGAATCTGGCCAACGTAGGCAAAGGAGAAACATCCCACTGTAGTGCAGGCACACCTAAGGGCAATTGAATGCATGATGTGAGCACCACCTTGGTGTCACAAGTGTAAAGGCGACGGACTGTAACCATCATGGAGCCATTGCCAAGATCAAGAAGCCACAACTTAAAAGAGCAATCAACTACTCTAGAGAAGAGAGAGGGATAAGGAGAGAGTGTTGGGGTGTGTATGTGAAAACTCACAATCTATGTACTACGATGTAGTCTTGTAAGCTCTCAATGTTAATTGCAAGCGGACCTTTAATTTTCTTGAAGGAAATAATCAAAAGACTCATAAATTAAATCAAATATCAAACAACTAATTGAATTAAATTAAAAATTAAAGCACAAAACAAAACATAAGATAAGAGAAAGAAATACATCACCATCATCACAAGGCAACACAAGACTGGGTGCAATCTTCCCCCCCAACGTGAGTGGCTTCTTCTCGCGTGGGTATTTTTATATATTCCAAAAAGCAGGCTTTAAGCCAAAAATAAAGTATACATCCATATTTGGACTTTGCCATTTAATTAGCCTTTGTCCTCAATTAACCTTTGTCCTCAATTTTAGCCTTGGTCCTCAATTAACCTTTGTCCTCAAACCTTCTAAGGTTTGCACTATTTTTCTAATTCAATAATCTAACTTGTGCACATATGCACATTACAAAATAAATCAACTAATGCTCGTACGCACACTTTACAATAAATTGACGCGTGCACACACACACATCACAATGATGTCAAAATAATATCAAATGCCATAATATAGCCACAAAATATTGTGAGATCGGTCCACACGCCATGACTCAATCCACCATCCGTGCGACACCTAAATCGGTACCCTCGCACTGTGCAACACCTAAATCGGTACCCTTGCACACCTCATCACCTAAACTCATAAACATAAACCACGTCAGTAGTAACAATTAATTGACATCACATCAATCAATCCTAACGTGTTCATGATGAGAAATAGGCATCATAAAAAATATATACAAATTTAAATGACCATGATTATTATTCAAATAACATGGGTCATAACAGTCCTCCCCGTTGGGAATCAACTGTCCTCAGTTGCGTAATCAATGAGTGGATGGCTTCATGGTACAAGTGGAGGACAAGATCATCACATAAAACAATTTCTGAAAATAAAACCAAACAAATGAACGCATGTAAAAGGGATCTAAGTGTCCCATACCACTTAGGTACCTTCTACATACAAACACTCGCTGGTGAAAGATAGAAGACATAGATACGTCTGGGGTAGGTATGTAAAACCAATCTAATGTCCCATACCATAGATTAATTTCACACGACACTACCTTAAGAATAGAAGTTTGAGACGGAGTAGCTAATTCCCTCTGAAACTTTCATTCCGACATAACTTTTCTCTATCCTCAAAATTAGACTACAAATCTTATTCCAAAAATAAATTAGGTCGAAATGGAAATTCTTATCAACTTAAGATTGAAAAATAATCACTTACATTACTGTCAATAACTTGATGAATTCTGGGGATTTGTTCTTGATCTTCATCTTGATGAATTCTCGAGATTTGTTTTTGATCTTAATCTTGATCTTGTAATTGTCTAACTAAAATTCTCGGAATTTGTTTTTGATCTTAATCTTGATGAATTCTCGAGATTTGTTTTTGATCTTAATCTTAATCTTGTAATTGTCTAACTAAATTTCAAAAATTATAATCTTTGAATAGGTCTACAATTCTTGAATTTGTGAATGTTGCTGATAAACAATGAAATCTTAAGGGGATCTTGATCTTAAGCTTAATCTTGAACTTGAAATCAGAACTTGAATAATGATAGACATCTTGCGCCTTAGTTGATAGCAAGAACTTGATATACTAGTAATGAATCTTGGCTTGGATTAAAAATACTTGAATAGACGAAAATTGAGAGATTAGCTTTAATTAATCATAATTACAATTCTTGAATAAATCTTGTTCTTAAGGGGTTTAAATCTTGTGGTTGAATATATCTTTGACTTAGAGCAATTCTTGGTCTAGAAAGAATCTTGTACTTGGATAGATCTTAAACTAGAACACTTGAAAATTTAGACAAAACCTTATACTTGGATAGATGTTAAACTAGAACACTTGAAAATTTAAACAAAACTTTACTTGAATTGGTATAAACTTCGTAATTGTGATTGGTATACAACTTAAACTTGGTTTCTAGTCACTTGAGAGCTATTTCTTTACTTTTCTCATCATCACTAAATTCAATGGTGAAGCAATTGATAACTTGAATCAAAGACTGGAGAAACTTGCTTGGATCTTGAATCTTCAAATTTGTCTTAATCTTCTATGAAATGTCTAGCAATCATTTTTACTTGAATTTGAGCAACTAGATCTTGAATTTGGGCAACTAGATCTTGAAGATAACTTTTGCTAATCTTGTCTCGATCTTTCTAGTTAGGTCACAGTATCTAAAGTTCTTTTAAGGAACTAAAGTTTTCTAACTAGGTCTAGAAAAAAAGAATATTCAGAAAACAGATACAAAAGCAAACAAGAAATTGTGTACAATAAATAATTTTTAACACATACCTCCACCTTTGGTTAGTGTGTCGAGTGCGTTAACCTCTTCGGTGTCAAGCTGTTCCTGAATAGTACGATGAATAGTACGATGGTGCAGATATTCAGCCATTTCTTGACAATTAAAAGAATAGAAAAAAAAAATTTAAAACAAGAGAAAAGATAGGATCTCTTATCTCATATGGAATGTCGAGCTAGATGTGAATCCTGCCAAGTTAGCTCAATACACAAAATGCATAATTTTTTTTTTCAAAAAATAATCCATATACTTTTAAAATTAAAACTTTATTAATTAAGCTCAAAGAGTTTCTTAATTAAGCTTACTAATAAAAGCTTTGCTTAACATGATTTTCTACTAATTTAAATCCAATACACAGTTAAACCCAAGCTTAATAAAAGCTTAAACGAAATGATTAGGTGAATTCAATCATCTTGGAATTCATGAAGTTCAGGGCAGATTTGTTAAAAAGCTTTGGAGGAAATTATAATTAGTGCATAATGATTTCAATATTTACAACTTGTATATATATATATATATATATATATATATATATATAGCTTTTATGGTGATTAATAAACTTTTAATTAAACTTATTAAACTTAGTAAAAAGCTTATGAAAGCTTTACTAAAACTTGTAATTAAGCTTTTTAAGTCAATCCAAGCTTTTATTATTATAAGCTTGTAACTTTGGCCAATGCCCAACTCCAAAAAGTGGAGTAAAAAAAAAACGCAAAAAGAAAACAGCCCCACTTCATCTGAATTCGCAGCCGTGGTGGGCGCCGCCGGCCGGATGAAGAGAAGGAAAAAAATAAAATAAAATAAAAAATCAGCGCCTCCCTGAATTCCCAGCGCTGCCGCTGCCGGATACGAAGGGGAGAGAGAGAGATAGGGAATTTATATATATATATATATATATATATATATATATATATATATATATGGGTTTAAGCTTGCTTGCGCCCAGCGCAGCACAGAGGAGAGGAGTAAAAAAATTAAATAAAAACCAAATTAATTTTTGAAGAGACTCATGAATAATTCTCAGCCCTCTATTATAGATTGCTTCCTCCCTCAACGGTTTAGCAATCTCAAAGCTAAGCTGGATTGACTATCAATTTTGAAACCCATCCATACAGACAGATCACAAAGAGGTCAAGAATTTAGCAAAACCGCTTTTCAATTTTGAGAGAGGTTTCATGGTTTTTGAGAATGGTTTACCACCTTTTCTTTATCCTTTGGGCAATAGGTTGATGGAGTTTTATTACCCAATGGTTAAAAACAACCTTTATGGATGCCATAAAGAAAAATCACTAAACGTGCTCTACTTCAATTAAAATTTCAAAAAAATTACCAAAATCACCTCTGTTTTTATCTCTTTCACCTCTTTTTCACGGCCTTCAAGAAAATTAAATTTCAAAAAAATTACCAAAATCACCTCTGTTTTTATCTCTTTCACCTCTTTTTCACGGCCTTCAAGAAAATTAAATTTCACCAAAGCTCTGATACCAATGCAACCGGACCTTTAATTTTCTTGAAGGAAATAATCAAAAGACTCATAAATTAAATCAAATATCAAACAACTACTTGAATTAAATTAAAAATTAAAGCACAAAACAAAACATAAGATAAGAGAAAGAAATACATCACCATCATCACAAGGCAACACAAGACTGGGTGCAATCTTCCCCCCCAACGTGAGTGGCTTCTTCTCGCGTGGGTATTTTTATATATTCCAAAAAGCAGGCTTTAAGCCAAAAATAAAGTATACATCCATATTTGGACTTTGCCATTTAATTAGCCTTTGTCCTCAATTAACCTTTGTCCTCAATTTTAGCCTTGGTCCTCAATTAACCTTTGTCCTCAAACCTTCTAAGGTTTGCACTATTTTTCTAATTCAATAATCTAACTTGTGCACATATGCACATTACAAAATAAATCAACTAATGCTCGTACGCACACTTTACAATAAATTGACGCGTGCACACACACACATCACACTGATGTCAAAATAATATCAAATGCCATAATATAGCCACAAAATATTGTGAGATCGGTCCACACGCCATGACTCAATCCACCATCCGTGCGACACCTAAATCGGTACCCTTGCACACCTCATCACCTAAACTCATAAACATAAACCACGTCAGTAGTAACAATTAATTGACATCACATCAATCAATCCTAACGTGTTCATGATGAGAAATAGGCATCATAAAAAATATATACAAATTTAAATGACCATGATTATTATTCAAATAACATGGGTCATAACATTAATTGACTGGCTTGTCATGGAGCTTGTTAATGTGTTAGAGTATGGCAAATGGTAATTGTATTGGGTGTCTCTTATGTGTCACTTTGCAATGTTTTTAGAATGGAACAAAAGGCACACTTGCTCTCTTCCCTTCTGTGTCATCTATTACTCTGTAGTGAATGAACATGTTGTGTTCCTACTCATGTGTACGTTCTAAGTGAGAAGTGAGTAGGAAGAGAGTGAGTGGATCATTGTGCTTAAACTTTCCCACAAGAGAGAAGTTCGTAACTTTCTCCCCACGACCACTTGAGAGTTGGTGTTTGAACCCAGAACCTCGAGCAGGAGTCTTCACATCTCCCATTTTCATGTTGTATCTACAGTTCCATGTACTGTGGTTTCACATGTTACAAATCGAACAAGTTGGAGGTACAATGCATTCCTCTTTGAGGTGGCCTTCTTGTTTGCATTGTGAGAAAAACACATTTTTTTGGAAATCTGCTCCTTTTTCCTTTTTTCATTTCTTGTACCAGCTGCTTTACCTACTGCATCAATTCTCCGGAAGTTTCTTGTACCTTTCCAAACTTCTTCTTTTTGTCTTTCTTTTTTGCTACTACCACTGGAGTGAGTTACGAAGAGTCACTTGAATCTTCCTCTTTGGTGGTGATGCTCTTCTTGGGCCTCCTCTTTTGTCTCCTTTCTCGACTTCTTTTTTATACCCTTTTGGCTAATTCCAACAATTCCTCAAACTCTTCTTCAGTTTCCGCTTTCTTTGTGCTAACTGCTACATGAATGTTCGTCGGCTTAAGCCCTTAGACAAACCAATTAGAAAAAATTTGCATTGAGGGTCGAGTTTGCTCTACCACTCTCTGCCTCAAGATTAATAGCTTTGTTTCATAAGCTTCCACATCCATGTCCTCTTGACGGAGCTCTCTCATTTGATCACAGATTTGAGTTTCAGATTTGATCTTGTAGAATTTTCCCAAAAAGGCGATCATGACTTCTTCATAGGTCTGGAAGTGGTTGTTCTGATATCTTAACACCCACTCCGTTGCTTTGTCCTTGAAGATATTCATGAAGGCGTCTCTATGAATTTCACTCAGCTCTGGTTCTTCTAATCCCGAGGTCCTGGAAATAAATTCCATGTTATCTATCGTGTACAAGTGCCTTATAGTCTCTACAATCCTTAGTGATTATGCTAGTGTTAGCATAATCACTAAGGATTATTGGGAGGCATGAGGTAGTTCACCACATAATCTTAAGTCTCATAGTGTGAAGCTTGCCGCAATAGAAACGCAACCAAACCGTTAGGCATCTTGCAAGATGTAAGGATAAATACCTTTGGATTAAGCTTCCACCACATATTCATGGTGTGATGACTTTTAGAGAAGAGGGTCACACCATGATCCTCGGAAGGCCTCATATGAGAGAAGTAAGCCTAGTTTTATTGTTGGGAAACCAATCACATTTATATATACAAAGGCAACCAAACCTTAAAGATAACCCATGAAGACAAGGAAGACCCATCCCATGGATCTAGGCATTCTCGTTCAACTATCCTAACCTCTTTGGTCAACATGTGGAAATGTTACAACTATCCTAACCTCTTTGGTCAACTATCTTAACCTCTTTGGTCAACATGTGGAAATGTTACAACTATTCTCGGAAGGCCTCATATGAGAGAAGTAAGCCTAGTTTTATTGTTGGGAAACCAATCACATTTATATATACAAAGGCAACCAAACCTTAAAGATAACCCATGAAGACAAGGAAGACCCATTGTCGTTCAACTATCCTAACCTCTTTGGTCAACATGTGGAAATGTTACAACAACAAGCTGTTGGATAGTAAAGATAAGAACTAGGACTATGATCCTCTCTTAGAGCCTAACGACGACTTTGAGGATTGGGTCCATGTCTTGGACACACCATGGAAACTCTCCCACAAAATCTTGGAACAAGTTTTGAGGATTGGGTCCATATCTTGGCCACACTATGGACACTCTCCCACAAAAGCTTAGAATAAGATTTACATAATTAGATGGGAAGAAAAACACCTCCATGTTTATGCCTAGTTTAATATCCCTTTTCGGAGGCAACTACAACTTCAATCTAGGAGTAGCTTATAACTCACCCAATGAGGACTCCTCCACATAAAGATTATAACTCACCCAATGAGGACTCCTCCACATAAAGATTATTTTCTATATTGCCCAGAGTCCACATGGCCAAGCAGAAGAAAACTACATAGAAAGCCTAAGAAGTATCTTGTCCCCATGGAGATGGATCTTCACTGGCTTTGCTATCTCTTAAGGCTACAGATTCACAAGAAACCTATCTTGAGACTGTAGATTCACTAGCTTAGCTATCTTCAGGTTGTAGATTCACTGGCTTTGCCATCTTGAGACTGTAGACTCATAAGAGACCTACACTCGATAGTGGAAAGCTGACCTAAGTAAGTTCACCATTCAAACCAAAATAGTGGTCTATAAAAGTGATGAGGATCCCACAAGCTCCAAACAAGCCAAGCTATGCTATGCTACCAGATGCAAGCTCAATAAGGTCAAGGCTAAGGCAGAGAAGGAAGAAAACTAAAAGAGCTCGCTAAGCCTTAAGAGGAACATTTGAGGCAAGTGCCCAAGTACTTTAAGTCCTACAACATCAAGGATAGAGTTGTACATGATGAGAAGGCTCAAAGAAGCCTGGGTGGAGAGCCACATGCTTAATATGACGGCCATAGAAAGGTCAAGGAAGTAAATCTTGTTGCTTAAGTGAAGAACCCAAGCCAATATTTATTTTGCCAAAAACCTCATCCTTGAGCAAGAAGGAGAATTGATATCCTTACTCAAGGAATTTTAGGATGTGTTTGCTTGGAAATATACTAACATGAAAGGAATTCCTTCAAAAGTGATGAAACACACCATTCCTCTCCATGAAGGCATGAAACCATCTAAACATAAAGCCTATCTCACATGAATCCCAAGTATGATCAAGAGGTTAAAGAAGAGCTTGACAAGCTTATCGATGTAGGATTTATGTATGAAATCGAGCACACCATGGGTGTCACCGATCCTAAAAAGAATGAAAAGCTTAAAATATGTTTAACCTCAAAAAGGTTAATTTGCTATAGTTCATGATCACTATCCCTAGCCTTACACACCACATGTTAGAAAGAGTCGCCAAGGTAGAATCCTACAAACAGCTTCTTAGATGGCTTCCTTGGCTACAACCAAGTGATGATCGACTCAACCAACCCAATACAAGACAACATTTGCTATGGAATGGCGAACCTTGCCATTTGACTTGACCAATGCCCCACAACCTATAAGGCCCTATCAGCTCCCCACCACCACTTGACTAATGCCCCACCATCTATAAGGGCCCTACCCAATTCCCCACCACTTGACTAATGCCCCACCATTTGTAAGGGCCAACCTAGTTTCCCCCTCTTGGGACTTCCCTCATGGTTAACTTGGTGCCTCCCTCTTGGGATCTGGACAGTTCTTTCCTCCAAAACCAAGAGGCTCTAATAGAATTAGGGTCAATTTAAAACTTTTTATTAAGAAATAGAATAAAATAACTAAGTCCTAATGCTTATCGCTTTCATCACAGAAATGGGGGAAGAGACTCGAGTCTAGATCCAACCTTCTCGTAATCCAATATATTTCCATTCAAGAGTCAAAAAACAATTTGCAATTACCAAGTCTAATCTAAATTTCTTCATGATAAGATTTCTTACACTTGAGGCCCATTCTAACTGTGCAAGTTCATTGGCTATCCAACACCAGAGTTCTACTCTAGATATCGTGGTCCATGACCTTGGTACATGCATGGGCTTAATATCCAAATGATCCCTTGGATTTTTGACTACTCCACTTCTAGACTCTTGTAGGAGTCATGTGTCATAGCCTCTCTTAGGACCACATCACTAGACCTCGTCCTGGTCACCTAGCGGGGACCATGAGAAGGGGGTTGGGTCACAACCCCTCTACTCCTCATCTTTCCTTCTCTTACCATGTTCAAGACATCATGGGGATTGGATCCCATCCCTCAGAGATAGGATTCCAACTCCATCCAAAATAATGGAAACAAGCTTATTATAAGATCACCTACTATGCTTTCCGACATCTAAATTCAAAACACAACTTAAGAGCTTCATAAATAATCATATCGCATAATCATAATATACCTTGCATGCTTTTAATACTCAAGTTTCATGAACATGAGTATTCCTAGAAACTACATGCATAAACTTATTTTGGCCTACATGTATGGTTTTACTTTTTCTCTACATATGTGAGACGTATCCATACTACTAATCTCCTGGTATGTATGTAAAATCATATTCTCTATAGAATACATAAACTCAATTATGAAAGTTATACACTTGAATTGCATGCATAGACTTGACCTTATTTTGACATACATAAACATTGCCTTGAATTACATAGCACATATGGACTTGTCTCAAATGGAAGTTAAGCTTCTCAAAACCATAATTTCAACAAGAGCTAGAGTTAGGTGATTACCTTGTTATCTTCTTGATTTATAGTGATGTAGACAAACTATGCTTGCCTTGAGAAGTCGAATAGGGCTATCCAAATTCCTCCATTTCCTTCAAAAAAGAGCTTGGCAACCTTCTATCTCCTCCCAATTTGATGATGAAGAATCCCTCCAATGAGATTTGCTTCATGCAACCTTTAACTAATATCACTTAGAGAGCTGAATTGGTGCCCACTTACAAGTTCTACAAGACCTAATTCTCTGATTTTGCCAAGAATTTGGGGATTGATTTGGGATCATTAAAGCTTGTGAGAGGGGAGATTAATTGCAAGGGAATCAAGGCTAATGTATAGAAAAATATTAGGCAAGCCCATGAGTCTCCCATACAAGATGAATAAGAGAAGAGGGAGAGAGCTGGGTAGTTTGTGTTGATTTTCTAGAGATTTGGGTCTTCAAAAGCAAGCATATGAAGAAAGTGTGGCTTCCCTTATTTCTATAGATTCATCACCTATAGAGTTGGTTAGACTATGAGCAAGTATGGAGGCTCTTAGGCTCTCTATATACAACACAAGAAGAAGAAGGGTGAGCTGGAATTCTACACATATTTCAGGGTAGATTAGAAGCTTCAATTGATGGGTTCAAGCCTCATAATTCCACCCCCTTAAGCATGAGATCAAAAGCCTAGTGTATGGACTATAGTGTAGGCAAGAGGGATGGCTAGATGTTGGCCAAGGTGAAGCTCACCATAGCTCCACATATTTCAGGGTAGATTAGAAGCTTCAATTGATGGGCTCAAGCCTGGTAATTCCACCCCCTTAAGCATGAGATCAAAAGCCTAGTGTATGGACTATAGTGTAGGAAAGAGGGATGGCTAGATGTTGGCCAAGGTGAAGCTCACCATAGCTCCCCATTCCAAGTGTTGTCAATAGAAAAAACAATTTGCAAGCAAATCCTCTTTTAATTCCCACAATTTCACCTTCCCCACTTATCTCTACTTTTGTTCATGCAATTTTGGTAAGTGAAGGTCTCAACTCTCCAAATTAGGCATGTGAGTGACCAAAGGTATGGAAGGTGCCATCATTCGTAAGTAGCATGTGGGCAAGGGGGACACTTGTCGCAACTCCCTACTCACCCTGTCAAAATGACAATTATCATTTTATTTAATTGCCCCTCTTGTTTTCCAATAAACCTTAATGCTTACTTTTATTCTTTTAAATTTTCAAGATATAATACCAAATAATATCTTGAATTTAAATCAAGATCAAGAGTCTCCTTAGTTTATCAAACACTACCCTATCTACATTAGCCAGGGTCATGGGCATGAGTAGTGATTTTTTAATTTTCGATGAAGAAGAGTTATGTATATTTATTTGAAGATCTCTTTTTCAAATTCCCATCAAGTAGAGGAGACCTATCAATTTCTACGGGGGGTTAAAAGATTCCCAAAATTATTATTTATAGATCAAAACACACTAAAGAACTTAGCATGCTAATTTTGTCAGTGTTGGTACATTAGATAATCATAGCAACTGACTTTAACTTAACAAAGCTACTTTGAAGGTTCGGGGTCTATGTGAAAGGTAAGTCCTTCTTAAGTATTCCTCTAAGAGGTGTAGCTACTTTAGCATAATCCTTAATGAAAATTTTGCACCATCAATTAATCCTAAAAATCCACAGAATTCCTAGATTGATTTTGGGGTTGGCTAAGTAATGCCGACTTCAACTTTTTCTAGGTTAGGAGTAATTCCATCTTCAGTAACCATAAATCCCAAGTGAGTCAGTCTATTAGCAAAGAACACACACTTACACAATTGGTTTTACCTCAAAGATTTCCAAAGCTCTTTGGGCATGATGCTCATGCTCCGCTTCATCCTTAGAATACACCAAAATATCATCAAAGAAGATAAGAATGAAATCATCTAGCTGTGGTACACATCGGCCATTAATATGTTAAAAGTTACAGGAGAATTGGCTAATCCAAATGGCATAACATGAAATTCATAGAGTGACCATTTCTTGAATTAAAATCACTTAGGTATTTATTCTTCTTTAATCCCAATTTGATAGTATCATGACTTTAAATCTAACATGGTGAAGTAATGGCTCCATCATGGAGTTCATTGATGTGAGGTATAGGATATTTATTCTTGATAGTACACTCATTAAGGCCTCATAATCCACACATACCCTGATAGAACCATCTTTCTTTTTCTAGAATAATATTAGAGCTTCCCAGGGCAATACACTAGATTGTACAAATCCCTGGTTTAAATGTTACTTTAACTGATCCTTTAGTTCTATTGCTTCTGGCACATACATATTTCTAGGAATACATCAACATATTCACTGAGCCATTTTGGTTCCTTTCCCTCTTAATATATTTCTAGTTTGTTAAGCTTGATTGCATGAACACTTAACTCTTTTCTTAGTCCTTTAATTAACCTATAAATTTTCACTTGCAAGGGTGAGTGACCTTGCTTTCCCTTGAGCTCAACTTTATTTAGTAATCCATCCAAAAATTTTACTATTCCTTGACCACAATGTTAGCATTCTTTGCTCTATAAACCAATCCATTCCCAACATTCTGCTATACATTCCAAGAGGCAACACTCTACATTCTTACGAGGTTCCTTTTGTTGGCAAGGGTAAACTAAAAATTTTATATCTTTAGATCAGTCTCTTCCCCACTATCTAATTTCACTTTAAACTCATGGGTGGACTACATCTTGCAAGATTTAACCTCATCACACATGACAAAGATAGAAATGAATGGGTACTCCTTGAATCAATAAGAAGGGTAAATGGGGTACCTTGATAAGATCCTTTGGCTTCTATTAATGAACTTTGCTTATTCTGGCCTCTAGCTTCAATAGCATCATGAATTTGACCTTGTTATATCTTCTTCTTCATCCAAAATAGTAACGGCATGAATGTTATGGCTCACCCTACCCCCCCTTGAAACACATCCAACAAGAGATTACTTGGTGAACCGCAAAACTATTGTGTGAGGATCATTCCAATGGCCGAGATCATAACCCTTAAGGTCTCCAAGCTCTACAACTCCTTGAGAAGCAATTCCACCGTGCCTCCCGTGAGCGTTGTCACACCACCGCGTTGCACTATAGGTACTCATCCCTCCTCTCACCTTACTTCAATCGCACACACTCACTGGTATGCATTAGGGAGAGAGATTAGCAAGAGGATTAGAAAGAGCAAGACGCAATTGCACAATGGGAGAGTATTTTGTATTACGAGAGATATTCACTTATATACATGGCCATAAGTGTTCACACTCACTTAAACTATGGCTAGCTGGGCACTTTAGGCTCATAAGAGGCCTAATGTTATTACAATTACTACTCTCATAATATATCCATGAAGTACATCACTTAGGACTTCATCCTCACTTGCTACCATACGCTCCTGAAGTGGGAATCGCCATAAATACTCCGTCACACCATTACGAGCGCCCGTCCAAGTTGTGGCTTTGGACACTATTGCTTTATATCTTGAATGTAGGACCCTTTGGTGTATCTATCATGACTCCTTGATGTAAGATAATGGCGTTAGATCTTGTTACCCTAGGAATGGGTTAACATCCCCCCCTTCCTGATGGTGATCGCGTTAAAGACCTTTGTGTGGGGAGAATGGACAAGCTTTGTCGATGGCTTTGATGTTGATTGACACTCAATGGTCTTTGTCCCTCTGGAAGGAATAAGAAAAGATAGTTAGTGTGGTGAATGAAAAGGTTAGTGGTTTATTGGGAATCCCTAACGGGGTTGGGGGGGTGGGATTTTTTTGTAAATGATTGCATTTTTATATTTGTGTGAGCTCTTTTTTTTTGGCTCACTTTGTATTTGGCAATCATAAGCAAGGTTACATGTGATTTGTGTTAGTGGGGACACTAAGAGATGTTAATAATGGGAGAGAAGAGAAGGAAGGATCCAAAGGAACGTAGACATAATCATCAGAACAAGATGGTAATTCTCAGTTTCTCATTTGATTCATTGAAGCAACATTCATCATTTGAAGAAATTGGCCTTCAATGATGTCCCTTTGTGTGGCAGGATTCTTGTCAAATGTTGTTTAGTAGGACATATTCCTGCGTGCTTCTTCCCATGTGCTTTTTATGTTTTTATGTATATTTAATTGCTCTTATGAAGCAGATATACATGAAGTATAAGAAGTGAGTCATATAGACTCTTATTGAACTGTTCTGTGTGTTGAAGTAGCCACTTGTTGGTGGCGAGGATTGAAAGAGTTACATCGACTTGCAAGGCTAATATAGATATCTTCACTAAGAATTGAAGATCATTGATTTGTGAAGATGGTAGCGTTGTCTGGAGAGGTTTATAATTTGAAGGAAATTTCCAGGCGCGATGGGTGTACCATTGACCATGCTTTCGCTCACCATGCCCCCCTATCTAGAGATGTACCTGGAAGTTGTCGATGGTGAGGCTTTTGTGCAAATGCTCTCTAGTGCATGAGTATGGATATGTCCTCATGGAGCAGTTATCATAGCCAAAAGAATAGTAAGCTATAAGCTTAACAAAAATGGAATGGCTATTTAAGATCCTTGGGAGTTGTTTGATAGGCTATATGTGTGATTCCCTTGTGTTTGTGTGCATTTTCTTTCTTTTCGTTTCTTTTTTTTTCCCCTCTTTTTTTTAAAAACCACCTTGTGAGCAATAGGTTCTTGTGGCTATTCTCCTTTTTGAGAGAATAGGTTCTTATGTTTGCCACGTAGCTTCTGCACTTACACTTCTGAGTTTGTCTTTGATGCGCTCATAAGTCTCCGTTGATTCTTGAATTTTTGTCTCAAATGTTGTCAAGGTGGTAGCTAAGTCTGTTGGTTGGTAACCATTGGGGTTATTCAAACACACAAGCTCTTGTGTAGGTGCTGAATGCATGGAATGAGAGTGGTTGAGTGACTTGCTTGGTGTTGCTTGGGCCTCCATTCTTGTCAAACTTTAGGTGAAGCTATTGGGGTTGAAGTTTGTGGTGAGGCTTTCTTCACGTTGTTCGATTTTGGCAACCATATGATGGGATTACCATCATAGTATCCTTGTTGTTGAAGCACATGCACAGGCACCCATCTTTGATGTACATTATAAATTGGTGTGGTTGATGCCTTTGGTACTGAGGTTTGTTTCTTTGAACAGGTTGAGGGGACTTATTGATGTGCTTGGGAATCCAAGCTTTGGCACTACTTTGGTAGTACCCTTGTGCTTGTAGTAAATTTTTTGGTACCCACATTTGTTAACTTGGTGGAGTTCTTTTAGGAACTCGCATAGGCTTTCATCATGGACGGTGTTGTGGAGTACTTTTATTTTTCCTTGGCCTCTGAGTGCTACATTGAGGAAGAGGCTTTAACTGTTGTGGCACCCAAATTTGATTGGCACCTTCAGAGTAGCCTTGAGCTACAAGTAGCTGCTTCTCCACCCACATCTTGATACCATTAAGATACCTTGATTTTGGTTGTCTTGGTGGAGTTTTCTTTTTGGTTGATGTGGAAGGTTTGGGGCCCTCCTTCACACTGGTTGGCATTGAGGCTACAGGTTTGAGACTCACGTGCATTGTTGATGATGAGGTTCGAGTCTCTTGTGGAGGCTATCGATTTGATGAGGCTTTCGAGCATGCGGTTGTCTCCTTTGGTGGGGTTTGTCGATGAAGAGGCATAGGATCCAAGGATTTTCCTTTGAGTTCCTTGTTAGAGATAGATGGTTGCGTTGTGGGAATTTCTTCAGGAATAGCTGTTGATTGGTACAAAGTATTGGCATCTAACTTCGTTGGTGAGGATGGGGTTGAAGGAGTAGATGCTTTATCAGAGTTGGTTCGTTGATACGTAGATGGTAGGTCATTATGTAGAGGTTGCAGAGGCTTGTAACCTTTTGTGTTCAAGTATCATAGAAATCCATTAAAGTTGGATTCTATGATGACTCTATCGCTTAGCAAAGCACAGTGGTGTTGGGTAGCAATAGTCCATTTATGCACATACTCAAACACAAAAAACTTGCAAGTAAGGGGGTTAGTTTCAATATACATTGTATGTTCAAAGTACCCCAAACATGGCATGTTCAAGTCTTGTGTAAAGGGAATTCTTTTAGGATGAGCTTTAAGTGTGGCTGACATAACAAATCCCATAACTCGAGGTTCATGAGATTGTGTTCTTGTGTTGGATAAAGATGTGCTTCAGCTATGGTGATTTTATTTGAAATTTCAAATCCAACCAGAATCCTAGGGATCTTTTCAGTAAGATATGCTGGAAATTCCAGCTCCTCCAAGGTCTCTTCCTCCCGTAATAATTGCAATTGTACAATGCCTACAGGAGTTTTCAAGGTGACTATTTGTATGGATTCATCAATTGAATACAACGAGTCACGTATCCAAGTTCCACCAAGGACGACATCATACTCAAGGGAATCTAGGGTACCATGGAAGGTGAATTTCACATCACCACCGATTGTTTGAGTAGCATAGATAAAGTAACTGGGAACTCCAATGTTTTGTCCATTGGATCCTCTTGCAAAACTATTGTCTGTAGGGATGAGTTTAGGTTGTCCCAATGACACCCAAGTGTCTATTTTCATGATGTTATGACTAGCTCGAGGGCTAATCAACATGCATTTACACTTAACATCATTGCCTATACAGAGATCTAACCATACCATGATAGAATCTTCAAGGGGAACCATGGATGTTTCAGTATTCATTTAGGCTTCAGATCCGGTTTCGGTTTCACATTCCCATTCACTTTCATCCTCTTTTTGTCTCTGAGCTTTTTCAAGAGTACCCAATGTGTACACTAGCACACTTGGTCTCTGATAATTCTAAATGAGGTTTGTTTGGAAACTTGCGAATCCTCATAGTCCTATTCTATGGAGCTCCTTATATCTTGGTATAACTCATGTTGAGTTCTTAAAGGTGAAAGTGCTGATATTATGCTGGCTTCACCATGAGAGAAGAGCATTCCTCCAAATGAGGTTTTGAGAGACTGCTTTAATTTTGTAAGAAAATTATCAAATTCATCACGTGCTTTCTCAAGTGCATAATTCGTGCAGTCTGTCTCTCAAATGACTCTTTTGTAGAAAGTATGTCTTTCTCTTGAAAGGGGAAGAGATACTCCTCTAGGTTTTGTATTTTGGTTACTTTTTTAGGTTTGGCATTATTAAGCTCAATCACAACCGGTGATTCTGTAAGACATTCAACCATGCTAAGCATGCTTTCCTGAGCTTGCTTTTTGTGTTCCACATATGTCATATGATCATGATTTTCCATTTGGGGTGGTTGGGTGGGTTCTGATTTCTTGATTGGTTTAAGAGGTGCACTGAGTGGTGAAGAGTCAGAACTTGTTTCATCCTTACTTAGTGACGTACTAGAACTTGTTTCCTTTTCTGACTTTTTTTGGATTGTCAATTTTTCATTATATTTGTCCATGTGACGAGATCGAATTCTCTTTTGGGCTTTTGTATCCTGTGTTCCACATATGGGTTTTGTGGTTTGTGTGGTGGCTTTTAAGGTGGATGCTTCTGCATTATGTGTAGCTTTTGGCTCTTTTGGGTTTATGTCCCCTTTTGGGTTTATGTCCTCCACAGGCTCCCTTTTCCTGTCCTTTAATTCAACCTTGGTTTTGATAGTTTGTTGTCCCTTGTTTTTTCTTGGGTTTAGAAGGTTTTGTTTTCTCTTTTGGGTTCTTCTTTAAAGCATGTTCTTCTACCCATGTTGAGGTATTGTCTTTTGTGTTCTTTTTGACCGTTTCTTGTGCCTTGGCTTGTAAGTGTGTAAGCACATTCAAGGGTACCGTGGACAATTGCTTGTTTTGTACACTTAAGATGTTAAGAGTTGTATTATGTGAGACAAGTTTCATTGAAACAAATCGTCTTGGGAAATCTTGGAACATGTGATCAATGCCACATCGTTCACACATGGGTTGCAAAGTGTCAGTGACTATGGGTATGGAAGTATTCCAAATTGTATAGTCTGCCACTTTGTGAGGTCCACAACAATAGAAACACTGAAGTGTTCGATTAACTGCTTTTTGAGTAGTTTCTACTCTTTGGACTGTTTGGTGCACGGGAGATGGGGGTTGTGTTTTTTTTTTTAAAGGCGTGATGTCTTAAGGCGTGACTCTTAATCCGTGAAAGGCTTGGCTGTGAGACGCTTGGCCGTGGAGGCTTGGTCACGAAAGGCTCATGAATTTTTTTTAATAAATATTTTTTGGCGCGGACTCCTAGGGTGCGACCCTTAGGCCATGAAAGTGCAGAAATGGTTCACGGCATGAACCATTTTTTTTTTGGGAGTCTAGTGGGAAATACAAATTTCCTTGTTTGGGGGGGGGGATTTTTTTGAATTTAAATTTAAGGAGATATTGACATTTTCCCAAAAAGGTAAATGGGAATAAAAAAAGTCAACCTTTTTATGACACCCCTTACACCTTTCATAAATAACTCCCAAAATGCACAATTTGACAACTCAATGAGTATCTACTCATTGAATGCTCATTAGCCTTAATGAGTTATGTAAAAAGATGATTAAAAACTAATGAAGAATTAATTCTTTTACTAATCTATCTCTCTTTTATACTAATCAAGGCCTCTAATAAACCACTAATCCTTAATTAATTCACACAATTGAGCACATCATTGGATAGAGCAAGGGAATGCTAAGCTAGGTGCATCAACAAATGTGTAAATTAATCTAAAATAGGATATTAATTAGACTTTAATTTTGGTCTCTTCTTTTAAGGCAAAATTAAGCAAAAAGAGAGTCAAATTTCTCCAATTTGATGAAGAAATTGATGTAATTAGGTATCTTGATGCATCTAGATGCTCTCAAAACACTCAAAAACACTAATTTTGACTACTCACATGATCAATTCAGACTCCAAATAACACATTTTCTAAATTTTTGGTCTCTTGAAGTGAATTAATTACTCTTAATGGCAAAAACCAGTTCATTAATTACTCTTAATGGCAAAAACCAGTTCATTAAGAGAAATTAGTCAAATTCAAGGATTTTTTTATGGTTTTGAGATTTTTTTGAAAGATTAAGCTACTCCTAATGCTTGCTAACACTAATGCAAACAATTCAAATAAAAAACACATAACCAAGCTAAAATTAATGATTTTAGTTCTATGTTTAACACTAAAGAGAGCTAACATTCACTAAAAATTGCATTGTATTGCATTGTTTGATGCAATGGATGCAAACTAAGCCTAATACAAACTATATACAAGTCCTAAGAACATGAAAAACTACAATAACACTAACAAAAACAACAAATTAAGCTAAAAATTAAGCAAAAAGCATTCTTTACAAAAACAAAAAGGAGAGCTATTCTACACCAAATCACACATAAATCACCATCAAATCCACATCTTTTTCATCATGGAAAACCATTAATTATAATAATTAGAAATAGGTAATGTGTAGATTAGACAAAAAACGATGGAAAAAGCTAAGGGATGGCTCCCCGGCAACGGCACCAAAAATGTTATGGCTCACCCTAACCCCCCTTGAAACACATCCAACAAGAGATTACCTAGTGAACCGCAATTGTTATGAGGATCTTTCCAATGGCCGAGCTTGTAACCCTTGAGGCATCCAAGCTCTACAACTCCTTGAGAAGTAATTCCACTGTGCCTCCCGCCACGAGCATTGTCACACCGTTGCGTTGCACTACATGTACTCATCCCTCCTCTCACCTCACTTCGATCACACACACTCACTAGCATGCATTAGGGAGAGAGATTAGCAAGAGTAAGATTCAATTGCACAATGGGAGAGTATCTTGTATTATGAGAGATATTCACTTATATACATGGCCATAAGTGTTCACACTCACTTATATACATGGCCATAAGTGTTTACACTCACTTAAACTGTGGTCGGTTGGGCACTTTTGGCTCATAAGAGGTCTAATGCTATTACAATGACTACTGTCATAATATATCCATGAAGTACATTACTTAAGACTTCGTGGATATATTACTTAAGACTTCATGTCATAATATATCCATGAAGTACATTACTTAAGACTTCATCCTAACTTGCTACCACATGTTCTTGAAGTGGGAATCATAATAAATACTCCATCACACCATTACAGGTGCTTGCCCAAGTTGTAGCTTTGGACACTATTGCTTCATATCTTGAATGTATGACCCTTTGATGTATCTATCGTGACTCCTTGATGTAAGATAATGGAGGTAGATCTTGAATGTATGACCCTTTGGTGTATCTATCGTGACTCCTTGATGTAAGATAATGGAGGTAGATCTTGTTGTTAACCATAGGAATGGGTTAACAATAAACATCACTAATTGTTGGCTTGGGTCTCTTTATACTGGATTTGCACCTCAAGAAGGATTAGGTTTGGTAGTGGTAGGGCTGGTAAGTTTTCTCTGCATTTAGAAGTCATGTGGCCCTTATCAAAGCATTTGAAACATTGGCCCCATTAGTAGGAGCTCTTTCCCTAATTTTTGGTGACAAGTACGATCCCTCGACTAATCTTGGTCTCTCTACTTGAAAGGTTCATGGGGAATCTGAATTCCTTGTCCTAAAGGGCATTACAGCCTTGGTTTCTAATATTTGAGTGGAAGGGCCTTTTCCATTACAGCCTTGGTTTCTAGTATTTGAGTAGAAGGGCCTTTTTTTTACCTTTTAAGGGAGGTCGATTGAGTCAGAGAGACTCTAGCTTAGCCTAGGCTTTAATGATAGCATCCATTATAGATGTAGGCCTACGAGATTCTAGTTCACTTAACAAGGGAGGTTCTAGGCCATTGACAAACTAGGTTCTAGGCCTAATAGATTCTAGTTCACTTAATAAGGGAGGTTCTAGCCCATTGACAACAATTACTTGGTCATATCAAGAGCAAAGATTATGATCTACTTTCGGATTGATGGTTGAAAAACTAAAGGGAAACCTTCTCATGATGGAGAGGTTAGTTTCCTTAGAGAAACTTAGTGAGCAAAGATTACGATCTGCTTATGACACAAGAAGTGATTTGATGATTGCCACGAATTCAAGGATAAGTGTATGGAAGTACGGGACATGATGCTAATGTATAGCATCAAGAGCAACAAATAGAAACTTAAGTACAGAGTCCAAGGTCCCTATCAAGTGATAGAAAGTGTACCTCAAGGCATAGTAAAGATAGAGACTCTAGATGGAATTAAGATGGAAGGATAGTTTAATAGTAGCAAAAAGTTGAAGCACTACTCCTATGGACCTCTCAACCATGACATGCTCTTCCAAATCCATAAGAAAAAAGAGTAAAAATGAGAGGCTGACAACGAAAAAACAAAGGGTGAGCCTTGAGGGGGCCAATCGCCTAACAAAAGAAGGCACAAAGAGGCCATGGATCCCTAAGCATGCATATCTCTATATATGTAGCCCCAAAACGATCTCCACGATGCAACAAAAACAAAAACACATGTGGAACCTTTTTGCCTTGAGCTGGAGTTCCTCCAAGAAGACCATCTAGTGGTGTGGACATCCCTGGTGGAGGACACATTGGGGCTAGCCATAATGTTTTATCTTGGGACAAGTGGACCTCGTTAAGCCACTTTCCCCTCACACCTTCTGTAGCAACCATTACTGCAGTAAACATTTCCCAATCCATGACTGAAGCAGAGTTTCTTAATGGATATCTAAACCTATATCATGCAAGTTTTATGTGACCCTCACATGTACAATGAGAGAGGCATCATCCTTAAAAGGGGACGGATTATTGCGGCCACTAAAACTGCATCGTCAATAGTACATGGCACAAGAAATATTGTGATGCTTGAGTTACCACCAAGAACAACTACAATTAGGTCTTGAGACACACTTTCATGGTGGGATTCTCACCTAGTGGAGCCGTATGGAGCCCCATTGCACGGATATACAACCTCAAGCAGGAGGATGGAGAAATAATGTGAGACTACATTGCTAAGACCAAGTACCTCCACATTTCTGGAGTAGATCGCCTCAAAGAAATCTAGGACAATGATCCAAAGAGAATGGGGTTCTTTTATAAAAGCTGAGAGACTTTGATTTATAAGGTCAAGGAATTCTCACCAATGAGTCTAACACAACTGCACGGACCACTTCAATTAATATTTGCAAAGCATACAATTGTAGAAGCTCATACCATGTCGATTGATATTTGTAAAGCTTTAACAAGATGTTGGATGGTGAAGATGGTGACCAAGAATATGAGCCCGTCATAGAGCTTGCCGAGTTTAAGGATTGGATTTACATTCTTGTAACCATGGACACTCTTCCACAAAATCTTGGGACAAGGTTTGCAAGATTGGAAAATGCTAAAATCATGTCCTTGTTCGTGCTTGATGCACTTGTGGTAGAACCATTGGTGGAATTGGATCGCTTGGAGTTAGAGTTTTCCCAAAAAGACTATCTAGTTGTGTGTCTCACCTTGGTTGACACTGGGGCTAGGCATAATGTGTTGTCTTGGGAGACGTGGACTGGGAGACGTGGACCTCATTATGCCACCCACCCCTCACACCATCCACAACAACCATTGTTGCGGGGTGGTAAATAATTCCCAATCTATGATAATTGGTTTTTTTCAAGCAGTTTCTAATTGTATCTAAACCTACATCATGTAAATTTTATGTGACCCCACATATACATTAAAACATAGCATCATTCTTTAAAGGAGATTGATCTTGCGGCCACAGATTATGTCATTAGTAGCTAACAAAGAAGGACCGTGATGCTTGAGCTTTCATTTAGAATGGTTACCGGTGAGGGCACCCTAAACTTATCTACATCCTAAGCCTTGTCCTATAAGCCCCTATCCTAGGTAACCTTTAACACTATACAACACTCTTGCCTTGCTGCACGTCGGCCACCCCCTCAAACCATTTTGGAGATCTTAAACCTCACCAGCAAAGATGAAGACCACCTCCCAAACCTCTACCTTAGTAACCCTTCATGGAGGTAAGAAAGAATGGGTACCCAAGAGTACTTTGGCTAGGAAAGGAAAGTATGACGCCCATGCAAGGACCTGGCAACTACCATTTGGCTCAAAGCCCACTTGTGAATGGAGATCTGCCAAGTAGGAATCCCAACCAACACATTATTACCCAAATCTCGAGCCTCATTAGATGCCCATCAAGTTGGTAAAATTCCAACGCTTAGAGATTCTCCAAAGGGAACCAAAAACCTCGTTGTTTGTACAAACCTCCAAAGCGACGGTTGTAGCACCTAATACCACCTCAAAATTTGAGGCTTCATTGGAGCCCCACAAAATTGTTAGAAGCACAAGGATTATACAAAGGGAAACCCACATTTAGATTCCTAAGTTAAGAAAACATGTGTCCCTGACCCTTGCAACCATTGCACCCTTGAACGTCAAATTCAAGTGGATGTGGAGACCTAAAGCCATGCCTCTAATACCAACTCCAAAGGTTAAGCGAGAATGGAGAGTAGTGGCTTCCCCATTGACTCATGTGTCAACACCATCTTCAAAAAAGTCAGAAGATCCCAGCAAGAGATAACACCTTGTCCATGTGCAATGGCCCTATCGGTCCCTGTTCCCATCAAAGAAGAGCTACCCACCATGGTGCCATGTGCATTGGTTGTTCCTATGCCCTGGTGCCAAACCTTAAAGAGAACAGTGCACACACTTATGTGGCACTGCCAAGCAACCCTAGGGATCAAGAACATCACCATGTTCTCACAACACATGTGTGCACCGTGCTGCAAACACTAACTCACCAACTGGAACTAGAAAGACAAAGATCAATCATTTGCACCACTGACATTAAGCAAAGTTAACGGGGCAGATGTTAATGCTTTCATCATAGATGGGTAAGCGACTCTCCGCCTTTGCTTAATGAGGCCACACGGTAAGCCAAAACCTTAAATCCTATTACAATGCGACACTTTCTATTAATTGTACATACAAGTGTACCCATGTGAAGAATGACATAAAACTTGAAACCTAAAACAAAATTAAAAAACAATCAAAAATTAAACACACACACACACACACACACACACATATACCTATGAGAACATAGCACAATATACATACACAAACTCACCTGCCACATGCACACTCAACCCTCCCCCTATAAACTACTCCTCTTTAGGCCCTTTTAATTTTTTTACCCTTAGATCCTTTGAAATTCTCCCCTTAAAATTTTGAAATAGCCCTTCCCATGGAGCGAATTTCCACACAAACTCACCTGCCACATACACACATGCACACTCAACCCTCCCCCTATAAACTACTCCTCTTTAGGCCCTTTTAAATTTTTTACCCTTAGATCCTTTGAAATTCTCCCCTTAAAATTTTGAAATAGCCCTTCCCATGGAGCGAATTTCCACACACAAAATTGAAAAACAAATCTTACAAAAAAAAACTTAACTCACATCACCATGTGATCACATAGGCTCATGTCACTATACCATGTCATCACGTTGCCACATCATCATTTAAAAAGGCTCATGTTACCACATCATCGCGTAGGCTCACGTCACCACATCATCATCATCACCAATACTTTCCATGGAGTAAATTTCCACACACATAAACATGGAAAACAAAATTTACAAAAAGAAACTTGACTCACATCACCATGTGATCACATAGGCTCACATCACTCTACATCATCACGTAGGGTCATGTTGCCACATCATCTCATTAAAAAACTTACAAAAAAGGGCTCATGTTGCCACATCATCACATAGGCTCATGTCGCCACATCATCACCCTAAAAAATTACAAAAAGAGACTCACGCTACCATGTCATCACATAGGCTCATGTCACCACATCACCATGTAACATTGTCACATCATCACTCAAAAAAAATCTTTAAAAAAAGAGTTAACTCACGTCATCATGTAGGCTCACGTTGCCACGCCATCAAGTAGGCTCATGTTTCCATATCATCATGTTACCATTTCATCACCCAAAAAAAATCTTTAAAAAAGTTGTCTCATCCCCACGTCATCACGTAGACTGACATCGCGCATCATAATGTAGGCTCACATTACCATGTCATCACCTAAAAAAACATTTAAAAAATCTCAAAAATACATTATTATTATACTAATAATGTGAAAGAGAGCAAGCAAAAAGAAGAGAAGAAGAGAGAAAGAGAGCAAGAGAAGAGAAGAGAAGAGAAGAGAGAAAGAGAGCAAGAGAAGAGAAGAGAAGAGAGAGAGAGAGAGAGAGAGAGAGAGAGAGAGAGAGAGAGAGAGAGAGAGAGAGAGAGAGAGAGAGAGAGAGAGAGAGAGAGAGCACAATAGAACATGAGAGGGAGAGAGAGATAAGAGAGAGAAAGCGCGCAATAGAACAAAAGAGAGAAAGAGAGAGAGAAAGCACATAATAGAACAAGAGAGAGAGAGAGAGAGAGAGAGAGAGAGAGAGAGAGAGATTGCATATGAAAACCTCCCCCAAAAAAAGAATCAAGAAGAGAACCTAACCAAGGTAAAGAGCCACCAACACAACCGAAGCCAGCAAAAGTGGTGATTCACTCAACCACACTGTGCATCTCCCTCCATGATGGCACAACACTTGCCTCTATTCGTATATAGCAAGATAGAGATGCCCAAAAGGTCACAAAAAAGCTACATGCCCAAGGTTATCATTGTTCTTGGCTCTCCAAATTTCACCTCTAAGCTAAGGAAGCTCGATAGTGCTTCCCTTATTTCCACCGACATCGCCGCCAAGCTTCAAGCAAGTGGACCGAATGGCCACCAACATTTTAAAAAGAGGCTTAAGAAGCACTTGTGTCTAGTAAGCCACCCATAGTTCGTGGTTTACCTATGCACATACCTACCAGATTGAGTGTCCTAATCTCTTCTATTCTCATAAACAACCCAATCTCATTCCCATATGCCTTATCACAACCAGCATGGTTACATGTTGACCACTAATTTCCTATCTCAAACCATGTGTAAGAGTCAAAGAAATCATATAAAAAAGTATTGAAGAAAGCACAATGTTGGAGTTTTCACTAGAAGAAGCTTCTACACAGGCCTAACTGTTTTCACTAGAAGAAGCTTCTACACTAAAAGAAGCTTCTACACAGGCCTAACTGTTTCCCAATGCTTATGTCACATGCAGACACATAGACACTAGCATTTCATAAACTTGCAGTGAGCCTCACTATCAACAACCCTTAGGCACAAACCTAGCCCATAGTATGACCCATCGCCTAGACCTTTCTACAATCAACAGGAACCTTTTGTGCCTCGTCTTTGACAACACCACCCATTCAACCCATCCTTTCTCTATCCTAAGTGCTCGATAATGCCAAATCCCTTGAGCCACAGAGGCCACCCAACTCTATTACAACTATGGGCATAGCCTTGTGCAAAGTCTGTTACTATGCCTCAAACATATTACTACCCTTGACTCCCCCAGAAAAGGGATGTCAAATAAATGTCAAAGAAAGCAGCAAAGAGACTTGAAGAAAGTAGTTGAGTTGGAGACGTATACGTGGTGGAGAATTGTACACATGTTGGCACACTTTTGCCCATTGCCCATGCACAACAGTTACGTGCATATTTCACTACAGGCATTATAAAATTTTCACTCTTGCATCTCACATCACACACAAATAACCTCATCAATGTTTACCCTCCAAGTACTGGTGGGTATAAGCCTAGCCCATGGTATGACGACACATCGCATGGAGAACAGTCGACCTTGCAATTACCTCCAAATCCCTTCAATGCATATAACCTCTACTTTGACTCTAACTCAACACCAAACAACACCTCACCCTGGCCGATGTATTCGCCCATGAGGAAGCTCAATGTCTAACCATCACACTATGAGATCTGAGCATAATACCTTGTTCTACAAGGAGTCTTGGATTGCCATCCACCCATATAAATTATTAATTAGTGGTCTTGGTGCTCATTCTGCCAATCATAGGTGCGAGCTACTTGCTCATGTGATGAAGGGTCCATGCCACTTCTAGAACCAAACAACGAGTGCCCAGCATAAGGAACCTCTAAATAGCCTATCACTTTCCATGTTGCTTAAACAAGATGCCTACTATTAGGGCTAACTCAAGCTTCTACTACTTGGTCCTACATTCGGCTGTTGAGGATCGGTCCCCAAACTATACCACTTACCCGCCACCTTCATGGCATCCACTTCTCGGTGGTAGCTTTGCCATTGACTTGGGTGATGTAAGGATGCAGTCACTGTTACAGCTGCTGGCAGTGCAATGGCAGCAGAGGGGTCAGTGGAAGTTGGTAGAGTGGTCAACCCACAACACACAATGTGAGCACCACCTCGGTGTCACACGTGTAAAGGCGACAGACTGTAACCACCATGGAGCCGTTGCCAAGATCAAGAAGCCACAACTTAAAAGAGAAATCAACTATTGCAGAGAAGAGAGATGGATAAGGAGAGAGTGTTGGGGTGTGTGTGTGTGAAAACTTGTGGTCTGTGTCTGTGTCTACGATGTAGTCTTGTAAGCTCTCAATGTTAATTGATTGGCTTGTGAGATGGAGCTTGTTAATATGTTAGAGTTTGGCAAATGGTAATTGTATTGGGTGTCTCTTCTGTGTCACTTTGCAATGCTTCTGGAATGGAACAAAAAGCACACTTGCTGTTACTCTTTCTTTCTGTGTCATCTGTTACTCTGTAGTGAATGAACATGTTGTGTTCTTGCTTAGTTGTACATTCTAAGTGAGAAGTGAGTGAGGAAGAGAGTGAGGTGGATCCATTGTGCTTAAGCTTGCCCAAAACAAGAGAGAAGTCCGAAACTTTCCCAAAACAAGAGAGAAGTCCGAAACTTTCCCACGACCACTTGAGAGTTGGTGTTTGAACCCAGAACCTCGGGCGGGAGTCTTCACGTCATGACATTGCTTGACTAGTTTGTCACACTAGACTACTGTCTTGCCATTCTGCTGATAGGGAAATTAGCGAAAAACACTTGGCAATCCTGGTGGGGAATTACCAGAGAGTCTGGGGACTACAACAAATCTCTTTGGGTAGCAATCTGCACCAATAAGCAAGGGTAAGAGGGCACCACAACCCATTTGGATTAGACACACGGTGAAACTGCAGTATGGAAGGAATTTTCTGGAAAACTCAACAGGAAGAGCTGTTCACCGCACAACCCAACCACATTCAAGCATATAGCTCTTATATGCAAGAAGCTAGAAGAGGTGAAAAGTAATGCCTCCCAAGAGACCCTCTTGGAAGCTTGTAGGTGGGAGTACTTTGCATCGTCAAGAATAGTGAGGAAATATCTGCTAACCTGCATGAGGAAGAGGAAGCTTCAGAACTTAGCTACAATCCAAACCAAGAAAAGGAGTGCCAACAAGAAAGAGAAGCAACACACAATCCAAGTGTGGAAAATCTAGGAGGGGTGAAGCAACCAAACCAAGAAGGAAAACCACAAGTAAACCCCCGAAGGATGGCGTCACTAGCCAAAAATTTCCTAGTATTCTCAGCGCGATAAAGGGGAAGATGTTGACGTGCATGTAAGGAGGTTTGAGCAAAAGATAAAGATTTCAAAGTAGTGCTTGATATTCCTCTATCTAGAGTGCACATATACACATTCTCAGCACGATAAAGGGGAAGATGTTGACATGCATGTAAGGAGGTTTGAGCAAAAGATAAAGATTTCAAAGCAGTGCTTGATATTCCTCTATCTAGAGTGCACATATGCACATTGCATGCACTATGTAGAATTGTAGAGAAGCTGGCGTATTTGTACATATGCTTTGCATGGACGTTAAATCCTAAAAAAGAATATTTAAAAGCAATCAAAGCAATAGAAAAAGTGCTATCAGACATTGGCTTTGCATGGGGGGCATGTTAAAATTGAGGAGGATGACAAGCAGTCTCATAAGGGGGCAGCAAAATACCAAAAAACCCATCAATAGGTGGTGTGAAAGCTAAAAGATTTTTGTTATACTACCTCAAAGACTATCGAGATAAAAACAAGCAAAAGATGTTTAATCAATGGAAAGATCTACATAATGCAGTCAAGGACATTGAAGATGAAGGTTCAATCCAAAATCGGAAGGCAGATGTGTGGATTTCACTTGACAAGATCTTTGCATTCATGGAGAAAAAGAGCTGGAGCAATAGTGAGATAAAATTATTTGAAAAGATATTAGAGACTTGGAACTCATTACATGGTAAGAACTTTTAAAACTGTTGCAATCTCAATACTGTGAGACCAACTCATACATACATCTGATTATTATTTTTTGGTTTTGTCATTGATTGCAACATATATTATATAATCATACACCATATTTCACAAAGACATACGGTTCATTGTCAATATGGTCAACTCAAGGCATGGAGAAGTCACATTACGTGGTAAGAACAGGTTACTTTAAGCACACTAGACATGGTGTAGGCAAGAATTGAGCCAATAGTCTTTTAGAGTTACATCAATGGACTTACAGGAAATTGATTCACAAAGCAAAACAAAAAGACACATTCAAGTCCTCATCATTGACACGTGCAATACAATTGATTAATAAATAAAAGCGACTATGCACTTGGAATCAGTCAACTCCTGCGAGAGAGTGCCATCAGTTGTGGCATCACTCAAGGTCAGGGTTGGGAGAAGGTGGTCTAGATGAGGTGGGCTTGATCTTCTTCAGTGGTCTTCCTTCTTTGTCTTCCTTTTCCTCTTCTTCCTCTTCATCTGCCAGGAGATCTATTTTTGGCATTTGCACCGTTGGACGCAACAGTTCCAACCGGCTTTTTCTTGTCCTTATTAGATATCTTTTTCCATATGGATGCAATGTGTCTGGGTATGTAATTCTCACTACAATAGCATGCGCTGTATATGACAGGTAGTAGGGGCATCTTAGTGCTTGGCAACCATACCCCTGATCAAACACCCGCAGTGCAAACTGTTTCTCGACAAGCACCACCTTCTCAGCAGTGCAAACTGTTTCTCGACAAGCACCACTTTCTCAGCATTTAAAGGCACTTCGTGTCCACCAAAAAACCTAGATAGTACTTTGAATGCAAATAAAGGGAATTTTTCATTGTCTTTTGAGAACTCCTTGTGAAATATAATGATCTGCGTATTAAAATTGTAATTATCATGACTCATGTCACTGCTTATTGTTGTCAATTTTAAGCAAGTGTCATAAATTGTACGTACCTTTTGATGATTCAAATGTCTTATATATTGAGTGAGAGCAACATCCTTTTTTGATGACCTATTGACTTTGAAGTGGAAGCTTCGGATGATCTTGAGCCTCCTACTCTCTTTAGGAAATCATCATCATATACAAAAAGCTGGTACACCAATGTTATATGTTTAATTGACACACAATCAACAAAGTCCACATAAATCAAATTCTTATAGTTTGAAAAATCTTCGACTCTATTACCTGTTGACTTTCATCACCCTCAAGCATGGATCTTGTCCACAAAGGGATCATGGACTTACTATCTTCATGCACAGTAGGTGCCAAAATTTTACCCATATTTGCCAAACCAAGACGGTCGACAATTGCTGCAGCCTCCTCCTCGAAAGGCAATTGGGTTTCATATGTCCTAGCTTCATCGAACATCTTCTTTAATATCTCCTTGCTGCCAGGCAGGTACTCGGAGTCTTGGACTGCAGAATCAGCTATAGTAGGATAATTGTCAACTCCTTGCTTTATCCAGCCCGTGCTTGCTTCACTAAAAATTGCTAAGGCAACCAAGTAATAATGTCTGTTAACAATACATAATCAGCTTGGGCTCCATAGTAAAGCTAGGCAAGGAAGGTAGTGACAACTTCCCTTGTTTATTCTCATTAGATTGACTGTCTTCCAATGAAATAGGTGTTGCATCAAAGGGGATAAGGGATGCAGTAACCTCAAAGGTTTCCTTTTCGGCCTCTGCCCTCTCCTCTGCTGGGTCTATAGCCACCTCTTCCTCAACCCCATCATCCTCGATTGGCACTTGAGTGCTTGCCAAAGTCACTGTCTCGGGCTCTCAGTAGAAGATGCAGAAAAAGAAGAAAACCTTAACTAAATTGGAGCAGACGATACTTCTTTAAGTGTATTGGGAATTTCTCCTCTACTCTATTGTTTTCCTTTTCTATGCATGTGTGTGTGGAAGAGTGAGAGGTAGATTGCCTTGCATTGTGGTGTGAGCGACTTTGCAGTGACATCGTGGAGGTGGAGATTGAAGGAGTGGATCTTCTAAAAGCGAGCTTGGGGAGAAGGGGACGTGAGCTCGAAGCATTGGTAAGTACCAAATGATGGTTGTTGTCTATTGCTTCTTCCGATTGTGAATGGGTAGAGTTCTCTCTTGGGAGGTGTAGTAGTCTATAACATTTTTGGCGCCCCTGCCAAGGAAACACAATTGTTTCTTCTATCCTCCTAGAGCTCCAGCTCCCATTATGTAAGATTCACTATTGCCTTTGCATTTGGAAGGTGTATTGTGAATAAATAGTGTAGATAAGGTTTGAGTGGTAGAGAAAGAATTAAATTAGTTCTTGAAAAATCATGTGTTGGAAGCGTGGGTGAGTACTTGGGAGAACCTAGAGGAAAGCTACACTTAGTTTTACATTCAATTTTGCTGTTTTTCATCACCAATTCCTACAATGTGAGCTAGCAGTTTGGTGACACGCAATGTATTGTTTTTTTTTTAAATCACAAAAACTACAAAAAGGAAGCCATTGGTTGTGTTCATGTCTTGAATTGCATTCCTAATCCTTGGCACAACCTTTATGGATTAGTTGGATAGGGAAATCACCTTCTAAACCATCATTCTATTGATGCGACTGTAAACACGTGAAAGTTTAGGAAACCATTCACGGTGCGAAACATAACCTGCTACTTCACGACGTGAAATACATTTCGTAATCAGCGCCGAGAATCGTGGGATTACCTTACTAAAATTATGGCACCTTATCCTCACACACCTGACGACACAACGAAACAAGGAAATCTTCTCTCACGAAATAGCAGCAAAACACTTCATGACGTGAACGACATTTTGTTTCACGACGTGAAGCATACTCTGTTTCATGACGTGAACTGCAGTCTACTACATCACGATGTGAAACATAACTTGCTACTTCACGAGTTAACTCTTCATGAATTAATGCTTCACGTGTTAGCAGTTCATGAAATAACCTTTCACACGGACTGTTAGATCACGAATTAAGGGCTGTCACACCACCAGAGGTAAGAGAGTACCATAATTGCACCATTGGAGTCTATGTGACTCAGATTAAAGTAATTTTGGGCTGAAAACTTGAAACGCCAGTTGGCGCAACGTGAAAAATAGCTCACAACGTGAACAACATTCTGTTTCACGGTATGAACTGTTGCTTGCTACTTCACGATGTGAACCATTGTCTGCTCTTTCACGGAGATCTGCTATTTCACGACCAAAAAAGATAGTTTGGTAGAAAATTGGGTGGAATGGTTAGAGTAGTGATTTCACCTATTGAAACACATTCTCATGCACTTGAGGTCTATGAAACTCATATTAGGAGATGACCTTACCCCTGATGACAATGCATCAAATCACCCAAGTTCTTTCTACCAAAAAAGTGTTGGCTCAGGCCGCTCGCGGTGAGCACTCAATTGAGTGTTTTAGCTTGAAGGAATCTGATCACACACCATAGAAATAAGTAGTGAGGAATCCATGGAAGAAGGGCTAAGATTCTCTGGCCTTGGAGAGGAAGAAAAACCCTCTTCTCCTGCGAGGTCCAACAGAATCTTTGATATGGCCAAGAGATTTTTTGGTCTCTAGCACGGCATGGAAGATGAAGTACAATCTGTGGGCACAGGCCTGTTGACAAGTGTAGGACACGGTCTTAGACTGGATTTACCAACTCAATCTTCTGGCCCCAGGAATGCTAACACAGTGAGATTAGTGGTGGGATGATCCCCATGGTTAGAAGGGATAAGGAAAGTGCCGCCAGGTCTCAAGTCTTCTTCCCCACATTGGAAGAAATGGAAACGAACTTGAAGAGGGTTGAGGCAGAGCGACAATTACGGCTATTCGCTTAAGGAAACAAGAGCTCGATACGTGCAGAACAAGGGCAGAATAGAGGGAAATGGAGGATTTGAATCAGTTCTGACCACGTGGCACAGAACCAAAAGCATCTAGCATGTGGATGGGAATAACATAAGGAGTGATACCAACTCTAGAACCCATTAATGAGGAACTAAGGGCCGACAACGAAAGCCTTTTGAAACACAAGAAGAGGAGGACAATCTACCTAGGGCACATACAAGAGGTGAGGATGGTCTCTATATAAGAGAGGACATACAAGAAATGATCAATAATCCCACGTTCTTGTAGAGCATGGAACTCTTGATCCTACAAAGGCAGGCTGAGGCTGCCAACAGTGAGCCAGGAAATGAGGAATTACTCGGACCCAACCATAGACCCAAATTGAATAGAAGATCCTATCCAGGGAGAGGACGTGAACTAGGTAGAGGGGAGTAGCTCCTTCGAGGCCAATTGTAGATCCTATCCAGGAAGAGGCACATATTATTTCAAAGCTTGTGCAAAAATTCTCGAGAGATGGGGACCCTGATCCAACATGTGGAGGTCTTTGAGTCTACTTGTCAAACATGTGGAGGTCTTTGAGTCTACCTGTGAAACATGTGGGCCAGTGAGTGATGTAACCATGATACATGCTTTTTCTCTGACCCTAGAAGGGAAGGCTCACCAATGGTATTGAACACTAAAACCTAAGAATAAAGTCAATTTCACTCGACTTAAAAATGTGTTCATACCGATCTTTGCTCGAAGTGGTGATAGATGGAGTCCTATGGCTTAGCTCCACAATATCAAGCAAAAAGAAAATGAGTCCATGTGGGATTATGTCTCTTGGCTCAAGCACTTAAATTCAAGATGCAAGTTGAGGGAAAGGCTAAATGATGATGATCAGTTATTTACTTGCTTCTAGAGAGGAGTCCGAGATCATAAGATGCATGATTATCTAGTGTTAGCCTGACGAACTACTCTAGATACTTGATGTAAGCTGGCAATTGAATATGAGGACAATATGCTTGAGTTGCTATAGCTAGAAGATACTAAGGCAGCTTCAGTAGTGGGTGGCAACATCGCAAGTCTCTGTCATCAGGACGACACAGGAACCAAGGGCAAGCAAGTTGGCAATATGACAGTGGAAGAACTCAGTAATGCCATCTTGGAGAAATTAAAAGTCAGGGATGGAAGAGAAGCATCAGGAAATGCTCATCTCTACCCCCAGAGAGAATTGATTTAGTGCTTAATTTGCAGACAAAATCACACGAGCACCACTGTCAGAGATTGGGAAACCATGACACTACCATGTGCAGATATTCGAGGGTCCAGCCCTTAGCACAATTGCCAGCACCAAGAGTACCGCTAGCCTTGCCAGCACCGCTAGTGCAAACTAATGTGACTATAGGGCAAATAACTACCTACCAAGAGGGATGTTCTGAATGCAGGACATGTCGCCTTTTTCGCCACCTATTCTACCTCCACAGCCACCACAGGCCAAAATCCACCACGTGTTGATTGAGGAGCCCTTAAATGAGGGAGAAATCATGTACGAGGTAGAAGTCAATAATGACTACTATGAGGAGCCCATGGAGATCACACCAAAGTATTATGTCTTATAGAACAACATCAGTGTTTCAAACCACGGTAAAATAGAAAGGAAAAGACATAAACTCAACTATGAGAAGGGGACCCATACAATGTTTTCATTGTAATGGACCTCATCGAGTAGTGGAGTATCCTCTTAAGAATGTGCCTAATGCTGGCCAACTCAACCAGTCGTAGTAGCACAGACCAATGTGATGCCTACACTTTCATGTGTGAAGTGTGATGTTGATCATTTGATCAAAGACTGCACATATCACGCCAGTAGTTTTGCTTCTACTTCTAACCATGCCACTATCAAGACTATAAGTGTGCAGCCTGGGAATATCATGTCACTGAATGTCCTAAACGAGCGCAAGCAAAACAAGTGGACAAAGCGAAAAACCCAGGAGGTGTTACGACCTCTAAGACTGGGAGAAGGAGAAGAGTGAAAAAAGTGGGCAAGGGAGATACCATGGTCATAATTCAGGTGGATCCAAAGAAGATACCATTGACACCGGATACACCCAATCAAAGGAAGAAGGTGACCAACTGCCGAAACATGATGGGCATGCCCAAGAATCTGCAAGAGAGAGACCAGCAATCCCTAAGGGAATTGGAGAATATCCAAATGTTGAAGAAGAAATAAGGAAGCTTGAAGAAGCTAAGGCCCTGGTTGAAGAGTGTCAATGCAATCACGAAGTCAAGTTAAGGGCTAACTAGGCTAGGGATACAATGTATCCAAGAACTGAGGTGTTAAAGGAAAGGAGATTAAAGGTGCCTACTCCAATCCCAGAAGAGTTCAGGGAAGGGACTCAAAGTGACCTCATGGCAAGAATGTTTACATCTCCAAGCTGCTTCCTTTCCCATGTGTCCAGCTCAAGGGAAACTTCTCCTTTACTTGTGAGATAGAATTAGGAGTGTGTCAAACCAATATGAGTAGAATCCAACTTATAAAAATAGTCAGCATGAGAAGTCATGTGGGAGCTTGCCCCACTATCAATCCACCATGGTTCTTGCTTGTTGCCATGGTCTACATGGTTGGCCTTTGATATCTTTAATAAAGAGAAAATTGTTGGCAGTTGTGAAGCTTTGAGAGCTTCCATCTTCAGTAGAGTTAACTAATTTCCCCTTCAGATCAGCTTGCTTTTTTCCTACAATCTTTCTCAAAATGTCCATATTTTTTACAATAATAACATTAAATAGAGTTATTGGATGTTCTATCTCTTCCTATACCTCGAGAGGAATAGCCACCTCTACTATTAGAAGAATAAGTACCTTGATCATTGTTGTTTGTTGTTGGGCTTGTAGTTGTTATATCTTTCTCTTTCTCTTTGATTATTTGATCTTCCTCTACCTCTTGTTGTGAAGAGGGCTTTATCATTGTACTTGCTGAAGTGCTACTACTACCATAGATGTTCATGGCTACTTGTCTTTGATCCTCGTTCCTAAGGATCTGCTCCATTCTGTCTAGTGAGGGTTTTTCCCTCATAATGATGAGGCCTTGAACAATACCTTCATAGCCTGCCTTCAACACACGGATGATGATTGTATCAAGCTTATTGTCAGACATCTTGTAGATCTTTCACCCACTTGATGAAGTCTATAGCATTCTCATTGGGCTTCCTTGTCTCAGTTTGTGAGTTCAACTCTCAAGGGAATCTGTCTTGAAGTGCTTTTAGACTCATGCACCTTCTTTAGATTGTCCCAAGATTCTTGAAGTGCTTTTAGGCTCATGCACCTTAAAGTGCTTTTAGACTCATGCACCTTCTTTAGATTGTCCCAAGATTCTTGAAGTGCTTTTAGGCTCATGCACCTTCTTTAGACTGTCCCAAGATTCTTTGGAAGTCAGCACTTCACTCAAATGGCTGAGGATGTGATCCTTCACACTCAATTTTATCATGTGGACAACAAACATGGCCTTCTTGTCCCATTTTTCCAGAACTTAAGCAATCAGATTAGTTGGTCTCTCCATAGAAACCATCTCCCAACACAATCTCGAAAGAATAATAGCGACTCCATCTTTAGCTTCCATGTTGCATAGTTTGTACTATTAAGTTTTTCAGCTCTCTCCAAGTGTAGGCTACTTAACTTAAGTGCCATTGAGTCAGCAAAACACTCAATTGATTTCGCCTTTGGGTTCCAAAAGCTATTTTTAACTGTATAAACCTGGCCAAATGAGTCAACCTAGCCAAACAAGTAAACTCGGCCAAATGAGTAAACTCGGCCAAACGCTGAATGCCGACTCCAAATGAGTAAACCTGGCCGAACACTGAATGCCGACTCCAAAATGTGGAAAAACGAACAGGTGGTAAATGTGAGCAGAGCAAGTCACTTGTTGTTAACAGTAGGTTGACGACTGTTAGTAGGTAGGGTGATAGCTTTTTGTCAGTAGTAGAAGGTCGACTTAGATGGCTGACTTTGATAGATAATGTAGATGGTTGATTTCGTTAGCTAATTCAAGAAGCTGATTCTAATTGATTCAGGTAGCTAGCTCTAAGTGGTTCAGATAGCTGGCTCCAGTAGCTAGTTCAGATAGTTGGCTCCAACGGTGGCCGGAGGATGATGTGGCATCATCGGGTTGGAGGATGATGTGGCTTCAAGGTTAGAAGATGACGTGGCTTTCGCATGTCATATGATGATGTGGCTTCAGCACATTGAAAGATGATGTGGCTTCAGCACATTGAAAGATGATGTGGCTTCTACAGGTCAGATGATGATGTGGCTTCCACAGGTCAGATGATGATGTGGCTTCAGCACGTAAGAAGATGATATGGAATCAGTAGATCATAAGATGATATGGCATCAGCAGGTTGGAAGCCAATGCAAATTCTACATATCTAAGTCTACAAGCAAAAGTGGCTGATGCTGAATCTACAACCCAAGTGCAAAATGCTGAATGCCTCAATGCAAAAGACTGACTTATTAGCAGTTTGTGTAGCACCAACGTGGAGCAGAATGGTTGCAGATTTGAGGTAGCATGTGACTGAAGCTGATGTAGATGCTGGTGTGCTTGATCTCAGGGGCTAGGTGGTGCCTAGGCAGACTCTACGAATGAATAAGTTAAAATCTGAATCGTCACTGTTTATATTTCTAAAACATATGAGATACAAGAGTGATAAATTACTCTAATGTGTGGATGGTCTAGTCCCAAAAACCCTGATCCTAGTACTAAGGAGATCAAATAGCTAAGATATGACAATTCGTATAATGATGTGAGTGTTAGGCTCATGCTACACTTAGAAGGTGGCTTCTGCTCATTGTCTTGTTCACTATTAGTAGCTACATACAAAACAAGCTTTTATAATGATCCAAGATGAAGAGCTCATCTATAATAGTAGATGCGTCATGATCAAGGCTTCATCTCAGTTGATGTAATTAGTTAGGTATGACCAGAAATTATGCAGCTAAATCGTGGTAGTTAGGTCAGCTTTGCAGAATTATCTCCTAAGATGACGATGACTTGTAATTCATCCTTTGATGTAGGAATTCTGCTCACCAACCAAGCGGCTTTATATTATATTAAAAAAAGAGCCCCCTTTTTACTTTCATTTTTATTATTTTATTTTATTTTATATTATTCATTACAAAACCCTAAACCTACGCCCCCTTGTGCCCCATCCCTAGCATGTCTTGTCCCCTGTGGCATGTAATCATCGCCTCGCCATGCCATGCTATCCAGTTCCCTTCGATTTCTCAGTCCCCTCCTTCACATGTGACCCAACCCCATCTTCCCCCTTTTTTTCTCTATGTACTTCTCATCAGGGATAGCTCCACCGTTGCGCCATTGACACACTCCCCCCACAGGCGTAGTCATAACCAAGGGTGTACTGTAAGGTAGTGTTCTTCTTATATTTCTCCCCAAGCAAGATTTTCCAAATACAATGACTGTAGCTGAAATTATCTCTCTTTGCTAGCACCTTTGGTATACTCAGAACACGTGTACCACCTATGGGGAAGATCATTCTAATGTTTTGGACTTGCTGTCTACCAACATTGCAAGCCTGAGAGAGGTGTTAAGAGAAGAGAGCTAGAAAGATCTTATGAGCAAGAATATGTTTAAAAGGGTATGTGTGTTTAGAAGTGCAAGAGAGTGGTAGAAAAGACCAGTAAGAGGGTTGTGAGCTTGAGAGCTTGAGGGGGATTAGAGCTTGAATCTGTAACCAATTTCCACTTCCTCCCAACCTCCACCACATCCACTTCGATTGGCTAGTAAGAGGGATGTGAGCTTGAGAGCTTGAAGGGGATTAGAGCTTTAATCTATAACCAATTTCCACTTGCTCCCAACCTCCACCACATCCGCCTTCGATTGGCCTTCTACCCTTGGGAACATCCCATACCCACCTTGGGGATGCTATGGATCGGTCTCTCATAAACCATCTCTTTTCGCTGAGACCGGCCCCTAATTTTGTAACTCCTCCTAGAACTTCTGATGTCGACATTTACTGGTGGGTTGAGCTTATTGACCATGCCACTGAAACCTCCAAGAGCCACATCTTGTGGCAAACAAACAAGAGCTCAAGAGATGGGATGCATACCTTTGGGAAGAGGGCTTGAACATTATAGGGCTATAGGGCTTGAACATTATAGGGCTATAGGGCTATACTCCATGGAATCCCATCTACTGCTTGTGTCCAATGTGGCACCTTGGTGTCACATGTTTGCGTGAAGATCATTTCCTTGACCTCACGACTCCATCCAACCTCAACTTCCCCATCCATGTAGACTCACTTCACTTGGCCACAATAGCCACGAATCCCCTTGTTCGATGAGCAGTGAAGTGTGCTCTCCGCCATCCATGTAGACTCACTTTACTCGACCATGATAACCATGAAAAACCTTGTTTGATGATGAGTAGTCACGTCTACTTTCAGCCATCTTTATAATATGACCAATAATGTCACGTCTACTTTCAGCCATCTTTATAATATGACCAATAATGAGTACAACTCGATGTACATCCTCCAACTATATTCCAACTATGTTATGTACTGTACTCTTACCTCAAACAAGCCATCGGTAAAGCCACCATTTAGACTATCCATGTGGCATCGACAAGATATATTGATGGACAAGGTACAAGAGGCCTTTGCCTATTTTCAAAGCCATAAGTCTGAAGATGAGGAGGACGACCTTGAAGAGTGACCTCGAAAGAAGAGTTCTTAGAAGGAACCTAGGGCGAGCACCAGTACTCTAGAGAAGAAGTTGCACAAGCCAATCAAGCCCCCTCATTGGATATAGTAGTTTGCGTACCCCCAAAGCAAAAGCCACCCACCTCTCCAACTGACCCAACTCCAACCCCCATACATAACCCTCGTGTTAAGCTATCCATATAACATCTTTCATGGGATCCCATTCCTCTTTCATTGTTCAACCCCAAGCCTCGACTTTCTCAACCAACTAAACCCCCTCATTAACTAAACTACATCCACGAGCCTCCCATTCTTGAATCATTCCATGAGGGGCCGGATCTCAAATGAGGAACCACTAAAGGCTACTCAAGAAGAAGCCAGTGAAGACGACAGGGGAAGGACACGGGGGAAGGACACACGAGTGTCCTTATTGCTTGTCCATGAATGACAACTCACATACTCACCAAACCATATGGGATCTTACATTCCAAGGCAGCTTCCATAGGCACTTAGATACACCCTTTGACATGGCTGAAATTTGTTTGGTGAACCAACACATGGATTCCTTACTTGCCCAATGGAAGTCCAGCCACCCGGCGGCATGCCAAAGGAGGCTATTGGTGAACCAAACTAACACATGGATTCCTTACTTGCCCATTAGAATTCCGACCACCCCGTTAGTGCTCGTAGGTATCCATTCTTGCTTGGGAACCTCCTTGAGGGATTGTTGAGGTTGTTATTTTGGGAGGTAACCTTCATCTATGTCAATAATGTTTTGGATTCTTGGCAGTGATGCTAAATATGTTCAACAAGATCTTATGTTACTTATGTCATTGTGAGCTTTACCTTAGAGTTGCAGCTCTATCCATCCACAAGGAGGTAAGAAGAGAGTTTCCTTCACAGTGATTATCACTCACAAGAGGTGGATAGAAGAGAGAAGCTCATGCAAGGAAGAAACCAATAATCGAACCTATTCGAGAAAGCATCCATCTAGCACATATGAATCCACTAAAACACAAGTAAACAAGAGAGCAGGGAGAAGGGGGAGAGCTCATAATTATTCTTTTACAAAGGGGAATGATTGCCCATTCCTTAATGCCAAAATTTCCTTATATAGAAACGGTTAGTGTTCACACTTGGCCCCATGGTCACTATTTATAGCCTTAAGCAAGTATATACACGAAGCCTATGACTTTCCCATTTAGCATTAAGCACTAGGTAAGGCCGCTTCATATATTCTAACATGATCTTACAACAAGTAGACTTTCGTTACACAAGGTGAAGTGCCTTACGATAGTATAGGTGGGTGAAATCATATTATCCGAAGTGGTTAACAGAAGACCTGATTCGACAAGGTGTGCAAGGCACGGTGGGTAAGGTTAACATATTTCTTCTTGTTGGTGCCAATGCAAATATAACTCATGGATCAGTTCATGGCAAAGGTTGTGGTGGACCAAACTTAGTTTTGGTTGAGGCCAAAAAAACAAAAAAAACCTTCAATATTTTTTTGCTTGACTCAAATCCTGGGGTTTAATGTATCTCAAAAAAAATATTGCTAGATGGAGTGCTGCATGTGAACGGTCTCTTAGCCTTTACTTAAACGATGTGGGCATGAAGGGACTTGTACAGAAAGAAGCCCTTTAGAAGAAGAACACACGAAGAGAGAGAGCGAGCCAGAGCGAGCAAGCAGTGTGGTATCCATCTTGGGCACCATGACGGGGATCGTGAGCAGCGTGTCGGACTATGTGAAGGAGACAGTGGACTCCATCCGCACCATCCAAGTCAGGCAGGTTATGATGCAGCTGATCACCCTTGGTGGGTTCCCTCAAACGAATCTCTGTTTTCTCTGTTGGGCTGTCTGTCTTTTCTTCAAAATTTGGCTGAAGCTGCCGCACACCTCCTCTCTGGACTACGGATCGATTAGCAGGTCTCCCTTAATTTTTCCAATTTCGCCGGCGTTTTCGTATCTATCTGCATAATGCTCCCTTGTGCTTTCATGTGTGATGGGTCTTGCAAGAAAAAAACGGGCAGTGTCTACAAACAGCACAATACGGCTCTCTTAGCTTCTCACAATAACTAGTGGTAGTAGTGAATGTTTACCCATTCTTGCAAGTCCTCCTATGTAAAAGCCTCGTATCACCCAAAGGGGGTTGTGATGTGGATCAATTGGCCACCACATCACGTTGTAAGGGGTCTCCAAATTGAGTTTTCATACGAGGTCTTGGAGGATTGGCTTAGGCTGTGGTTGCCCATTATCCATTGTTCAACTCAATAGACAGCACATCACATGTTTAGTTGCAGTTGTCACCATGTAGTGTATCCAGCCCTATCATCAAGGGACAATTGTTGAGTCTAACCCATGCAGTTAGCCAAGCATCAAATCTTTTGATTTTGATCTGAATAGTTTCTGAAACGGGAAAATTAGAAACCATTTCACTGCGAACCAAATTGGGTGGAAGATAAAAAAACAAAAAGCCATGAGTAAGATAGAAGAGAAACTTTAAGGAATGATTCTTGAACCATAAGACCATTTTTAAGTTACAGGATCACATCAAAGGTAAACCTTATTTACAATTTGAATTAGAGGCCAAATTCCATGACTCAATCCATTGTGATTTCCAGACATTGGTCTTAGTAGACCTTACTTTGTGATGAAAAGTATTTTAAACAGCACTTGCGCTCTTATATGTGTTATTTTTTGGGCATCTCCCAAATAGTATGCATGGATGAGTGTTGTTTTGAAAGAACATGTGAAGTGTGCATATTTCATAAAAATGCATTGTTGAACTTAGCTGCAGGTACTCAAATGGTGTGATGTGATATCCAGATCCTGGTGGTCTGTTTGAGATTTCAATCCCACTTCTATTTTCAATTTTAAGAAAGCAGGAGGTGATGCTGTGTCCATCACTTCTCCCATTGTTTGTAAACAGATGTGTCTGGACTTGCTTGGGTTATGGCCTAGATCAGGATGAGAAGAACAAACCGAATTTAGGGATTGAAGATGGGCATTTGTCGAGTGAACAAGGAGCTTGATACGCACATTTAGGGTTTACACGGGGGATGTACTGCCCAGAAGCAATCTGCACTGGCCATATGAATGCAGAAAGGAGGGAACAGAGGCTTGTGCAAGTTTTCAGTGTTTGAACAGCTCTGAACTTTGCAGGCAGGCTGAGGAGGGCTGGCATATTCATCATGTTAATAATCAGATTCTTGGGAAGCCATATCCGCTTTGTGCTGATTGGATCACGTCAATCACCTTCCAAAACAGGTGTTCAAGTAGTCTGACAGTTGCGGCAAGCACCCAACTTCTTACTTGACCCCTTGCACTTGGTTAAGCAACTTCCAATGGCATTGTAGGAGTCTTGCGGTCCCAAGATATTACATATGCTATGTTGTATTGGTCCTCAGTTGTCCACTTCTCATAACTTCAACTTTTCGTTTGTGCAGCCAGTCAATCAATTAAATTTTATTTCCAAAGAGTACTTAATATCAACTTTATGTCCCCATTTTCTTTAGCTTGGTAAAAACATCGGCCATTAAACAAAGTGTGGTGGATGTGCTTTCCCAGGTATGATTGTTTCCTCTGCTCTGATAATGTGGAAAGGGCTGATTTGTTTCACTGGTAGTGAGTCACCTGTGGTAGTGGTTCTCTCGGGGAGCATGGAACCAGGATTTCAAAGAGTATGCGTCAGAAATCTTCTTAATCAATGTGAATTAGGCATTCTTCTTAGTTGTTGTTTCGGTGAAGGCTTAAAGCTTCACAGAGGCTCAAGCTTTGTTTTGCAATGCAGGGAGATATTTTGTTTTTATACATGGGCAAAGCCCCAGTGCGAGCTGGAGAGATAGTGGTGTTCCATATAGATGTTTGTGACTTTTTACCACCTCTTTTCCTTGGTTAATAAAGAACTCTTTGATCTTCAATTTCCAACCCTTAATCTGGATATTTTTCTTGAGAGAACTTACCTTCTTGCATTTTTCTGCTCCTTTTGTAGGGCCGAGATATACCCATAGTTCATAGAGTCATCAAGGTGAGCATGTTTTATATTAGTTGAAGTTTCGACTTTCTTAAGCTGTGAGAATGAAGAAGAAATATCTTATATTTAGTTTATTACTTGATTTAAAGCTTTCAACGTGGTCATAGGAACCATAGGCACAAGAAACATGTTTATTAGTATGATGTCTAAGAGTGGATTTGCCTCCCATAGGTATGAATGGGTTTGAGATGGTTTTGCTCAGCTAGAAAACTGGCCTGGTTGAGGGGCGTGAAACATTTAGCTACGAACAATCCCCTCATGACATTCCTTCATTTACTTGTTCTAAAGAGATCAAGTGCATGTTGACTATGGGGTCACTGGTGATTGAAGCAGGGTGCATGTCTACAGTCCTTAACTTCCTGTAAGATGCAGTGTTTCCTTCCCCTTGTTTTGTCTCTCCATGGTGATTATTTAGGGGGGAGGGGGGGGGTGGTGTGCATGTGTGTGTGTGTGTGAGAGAGAGAGAGAGAGAGAGAGAGAGACAGACAGACACCTATGAGTATTTTGAGCACATGCCCCAAGCTTGGAGCTGCCAGGTAGCCCGTAGGGGCAGCAAGCACATGCATCTGGACAAGCATAGGTGCCACGTGGCAGTCGGCTACTGGTAAACAGGTTGGCCTGTGGAGAGCAGGTCAGCCATTGGTAAACTGGTTGGCTAGTGGGCAGTCCTGACACCAATAATACAAGCTGACCAATGTCGAGAAAAGCAGTGCAGGAGATTTCCACAAAATGGATAGTCAGAGGTCCACCATTGCCTTAAGGTTTTGGGGTCTGGAGGGCTAGACCAATTTGTGGACAGAAATCCTTGATATCTTCCGAAATTATGCTGAAAAACAGCACAGCCAGCCTGTAGAGAAACAGGAGAAGATGCCGACCAGTCCTAGAGAGCCTGCATGCAAGTCGACCAGCTTCAGCTTCCTGTGGCCTGTGATCAACTCGACCAGCAGAAAAGAAGAGTAAAACCCTAGTCGACCAGTCCTAGAGAGCTTGTTTATGAAGTCGACCAGCCCTCTAACACCTGTAGAGGCAATCGGCCAGCTTCATGTTCTTCTGTATACTGTCCAACAGCCCTATGCTCTCTCTTGAAGGAGTCGACCAGCCTCTTGACACCTTCTCTGTGTTGTCGTGCAACCCTAAGCTCTCTCTTTAAGCAGTCGACCGGCTCTACCTTGCTCTTTTTGGCTCCATCACACCAGCCTCCCAGAAAAGCAACTCGTTGACCAGATTTCCATACCAATGCATTGTTAGAAATGTGCATCTCTAAAGTGAATGGCCACTTTATTGGATAAGTGTATTTCACATTTATTCTATTGGGAGTCGGCCACTTCTATGGGGAAGTATATAAGCATGCATTAATCACCATTGTAATCCCTTCATTGATGTATACCATTTTATACCCCAAGTATGGTACAGGATGGAGCTAGGTTGCATATCATGATTGTATACTCCATGCATATACCTTTGCATTCTCCTAGTAGTAGAGCTCCATCCCCTCCCCCACTCATTGTACTTATTGCACACCCAGATTCAGCTTTTTAGTTCAGTACTTTTTCATTTTGTTGGGATGACAGAGGATACCCCATACAGGTACACCGATTTGTCTCATAGACCGAGTTCGGTCTTTTGGAAGACGTTAATAAAATCTTTCTTTCTCTCTCTCTCTCTCTCTCTCTCTCTCTCTCTCTCTCTCTCGCGCGCGCGCGTATGCTTCTGCGTGTGCCAGCACTCGTAGATGGACTCAAGCCAAAGATGATGAGTTTCAGGAGGAACTCGAGGATTGGAATGATCGCGATGCGAAGGCGCTTTCGGCAATTGTGCGTTGTCTTTCCCTTGAGGTATCTCCGGCTGTGCAAACACCGTCCAACGCCCACACCGTCTGGTCCAGATTGGAGCATCTCTATGCCAGGGATTCATCAATGCGGGTCGTCACTCTTCAAGGTCAGTTATACAATCTTTAGTTTCCAACCGGTGGATCTATGCAGGGTTTCTTAATGCAGGGTTTCATCAATGCGGGTCGTCACTCTTCAAGGTCAGTTATACAATCTTTAGTTTCCAACCGGTGGATCTATGCAGGGTTTCTTAATGCAGGCCAAGGGTATTCATGACCAGTTACTGGCAATGAATGCTCCTTTGACCTCTTCCCAGCTTGCAGCATTGATCCTTACAAAGCTTCCTCCTAAGTATGATATGGTTGCCAGAGCCCTAAGTTCCCAGATCTCCAAGGACAAGCTTGATTTTGAAAATTTGAGTTCTCTTCTTTTGGAAGAAGAGATGGTTCTTATCTCTCAAGACAAGTTACGAAATCATTCTATTCATTGCGGTGATCAGGCTCTTGCGAGTGTCAACACAAAGAAGAAAGCTTGATCCCACTATTTCTCTTGTGGTAAGAAAGGTCATTTGTCCAAGGACTATCCCCAGCAGAAGGACAAATCCTTGCAGGCGAAAGACAAGCTTCCTAAAAAGAGCAAGGATTCAGATACTGATTCTAAATTTGGGGATACTTCTTCGGCCACGGTGGCTAAGGCAGTTCCCACCAATGAGGCTTTCTAACCTTTCTGACTCCTTCCATGTGCTCCAGCCAGAGAGGGCTTGTGGAAGGAAGGAGGGTTGATTGGAGCGCTCACATTTGTTGAAATCTGGCAGGTAAGGCAGGTTCTATGTACCGGGGCTATGGATGCGCACTATCCAAAGCTTGGTTTAGCAGGAGCTATTGGCTGAGATGTCTCCAGTAGATTGTTCGTGGTTACAAGACATGGGATAATGGACGAAGCTTCTTCTTCGATTCATATTCCATATCTACTTTGGTGATTTCTTTGTTGATCATGGTGGTCTACAGTTTCTGGGGACTCAGGTTGATTGATGCTCACTCCGAGGTGATTCCAGTATTCGCGGTGCTGGAGGGTCCATGGTTGCATCTTCAGCAACTCACTTCTTCATTTTTCTGTTCATTGTGAGCTGCAGAGAGCGTGTTAGAAATGTGCATCTCTAAAGTGAATGGCCTCTTTATTGGATAAGTGTATTTCACATTTATTCTATTGGGAGTCGGCCACTTCTATGGGAAAGTATATAAGCATGCATTAATCACCATTGTAATCTGACTCATTCTGCATTAATCAAACTCTCTCTCTCTCTCTCTCTCCCCTATCTCGTGTATGCTTCCGCGTGTGCTAATCCTGACATGCATATGAATACAGTATGCAAACAAGTGCTTGTCGATGTAAACTTGCAACTCACACTACTCTCTCAAGTGCCCATGCTCCCTACCATTTGCTCTCTATTGTTCCACCAACACATGGTAGCAACAATCTGCAAAAGAGCATGTAGGACAAGAGAACACTACATAGGGTATGTGATCTTGTAATCTGGTTCCTCCCTCCTGCTACTTGCTTCCATATTTAAGCATAAAAGCTTACCAATTGCAAGTAGAGTTGATGACAGCGGAAGTCTTCGGATGGAAGTCCTTGGAGTGATGAGATCTTCGATTTGTTGCATTTCTTCGCGCGACAAAAGTCTTCAAGAGGATGAAGGGAACCCTGGGAAAGCTTCCCCTATGGTTCAACTTGAGAAAGGAGAGCTGAAATTAGGGTTTTCAACAAAAAGACCAGAAATTACAGCAATAAAGAGAGCTGTTTTGCTGAATTTCAGTCATTGGGAGTGTGTAGGAGAGTGATTAGCATCTAGAAACACTCTTGGAGGCTTGAGAAACACCTTAGCAAGCTTGGATATGGAGTTGGGAAGGAGAAAGTGAAGAAAATTCAACCCAAAATGCCCTCATGAAGGAGGCGCCTATCATAGTGAGTTGTCTAGTGTAGGTGGCAGGCAGGTGCTTTGTGGAGCAAGCTAGAGTGGAGACATGGCTGGTTACTCCCTTTGTACAAAGGGGATAAGGTCTCGGTGGTGGACATTGGGTTTTGTCCACCTTGGGACATTAGTGTGTGTGAACACCGGGCTGGTCATAATTTATAAATGAGTTTTGGTCGCCCAAAACTTAATGAAGTGTGTACACACTTACTTATAAATTAGTGTTAACTCCTAAGCCTAGATTTATGACCAATACTTACCACCTGTCACATGTCACATAACCATGTCAGTCAGCAGACAGTTTCACACGCACGGTTCACAGGTGTGCGTCCCCTTACCCGGAACTACACATTGGTCAAGCAAGCATGAAAACAGCATGCAATTTCAATTGCAAGCAAGCACATAAAGATGCTATGTAATGCAACATTGGTATGGACAATCCCCGTTCATGAGACTATACCAAAATAGACGTGCTCCAGGCAAGTACACGAAGTACCAAGCCCAATGGAACACCAATCCACCAGGCATTTTCGGGCATATTTACACAGAGGCACAAGTCCCAACGGAAATCCAAGTCCACAGTATCACATGAGTGGCATCAATCCCCAGTTTTTTCGCCGTTTGTGTGCTAGCTTGCCATCGAATCAACGCCCGTGTCAGCCCGCCTGCTCCTTGGTGTCCTTGGGCCTTATGGAGGTCTTCTAAAAGGGTAATGTCATGTTTTGCTTTATGTTGGTTTTCTCTACACAACTCACAAAGCAACACGTTTTGTTCTCTTCCATCAGTATTTATGGCATATCTTCCTCCCCTTGCTCTATTGAGGACTAAGGCTACCTTCCTTCTCTTCCCCTTGCTCTATTGTTGGCCAAGATGACAGTTAAATTCATGAATCATAAAACGAGATTACTTTATGTTATGTGTCGCACTTACAGGGCCAACAATCTACATTTATCCCTGCCTTGTAGGATGCCTCGAATAGGTGATTCTCTTTGGAACAATGTCACCTTCGAGTCTAGATATGGCTGACCTTGGCCACCCTTTTATAGGCTCTTGGCCAGTCACCGAGTGTCCACACTTGGGTGCCCGCCCGTCAAGGCATCCCCACTTGCCTGTCAGTCCATCCCTAGCCCAGCTCGCCAATCAGCTTGCCTAGCTCCAAGCTATCCCAAGCCTCGACTTGTGTGCGTGTTGCAGATGGTAGATACACTCTGTGCACATGACAGTGTCCCCCAAATCCATAATGCGGTTTAATAAATCATATCAGCTTGCACTTGCATGTAGCCTGATTTGGCATGATGAATGTTGTGTATATGGGTGCGGGCTTTATTGCTAGCATTCATCATGGCTGAGTGTGTCCTAGAAGTGATATAAATTCACTATGGTGGTTTATCTACGAGGACTGGACATAGCGTTATGAATGGACCTGCACCTTCTCTTGGGCGCTGATGACGTGAATAGAGATGCCATAGCTTGTCATTGATGCTATGCATGATAGTGGGGATGTCGTAGTATCTAGTCCATACTATGCATGATGGAGTTGATGGTTTATTGTCTTGTGGATGACTACCATGAGGTTATAAATTGCACTTTCTTATAAGGTGAATTTGGGCATGTCCTTGGATTCATCTAGGTATATATATATATATATATAGACTCTCATACAATCAAGATCACACTTAATCTTTTGTGAAGTTTGGGAAACAACATGAACTTTCGTTGGTATATAATACTTTTGAAGATAGTAGCCTCCCAATAATATTTACATCATGCATTAGGGGAATGGTTGCATGGGTATTTTGTAGTAGCTACCATGTAAAGCACTCTGTTGTATTAAATGACAAGCAGGCATGTATGGGTATGGTAATATTTTGCTAAAAGCAAAACCTCATTGTTGCTGTAGGTGCATCAAGATGGGGATACTGATGAAGTGGATGTCTTGACAAAAGGTACTGATTTTCAATAAGCATCTTCTCTCTTATTGAACCTAATTTTGATCATATGCCAAGGTCAAAATATAGATTCATGATTATTCTATCTTGATCTTGATTCATTTGGATTGACTCAAAAGGGAGATACTAGGGTTCAAGTGAATCTGTTCATGCACATTATTCTTACTTTTTTCTGATATTTTGGAACTAGCTTCTTGCTAGAGAGGTCTCAAGGAAGATGTTGACTTTCTCTGGGGACATGCTTGCTTTTCAAGTAGATGAGGCAAAATTTGTCTAAATTAGTGATTGAGCATGACCAAACTGGTTCGCTCAAATGATGCAAGAGTTTCACATGGAAATTCTTTATAGATATGGCAAAGAGAATGTTGTTGCTGATGCATTGTCAAGGATAATGTATCAATGGGCTTTAGTATTTTATAAAACGAATGCTGTGATGAATATGGGAAACTAAAAAGTAGATGCCTTTGTATGAGGTTTACATGCAAAATGATTTTTTTTAAAAGTATGCTTCTTGGGGGCTGTATAATGTATCATATACTCGTACCCTGCATGTATTCTTACTCAAAATAAATATTATTGAGCATCTTGACAGAAGAAGGCCCCATTAATTTGTAAATGCCTTGTCCATTAGCTAGTATACCCATCCAGTCTGCCCATCTCAGCCTGCCCCGACTCGTGCCATCTCTTAAGCTGTGCAAAAGATTTTAAGGAAGTTGATCTCATGTACATTTGACTTGGGTCAACAGAAGCTCAATGCCACTTGGTGCTGGCAAAAAATGCTAACTTTTACAGTAGTACCATGCAGAGAGCTTCATCTCTCCTTTTCTTCTCATTATCTGGATAAGCTTCAGTCTTTTATGCAGATGCCTGCTTTTACTGATGGTGTTCCAATGTCCATGGCCACAAAAGGTGCTCACATCCTTAAAGGAACATGTATGCTGTGATGTCCTCTGAATAATTTGAGAGGGTGATTGCATAATTGGGTCAAGATGTGTTGATCTCATCAAATAATTGAAGGAAGAGAGGTGTGCATTGAGAACGTTTGTGGCAAGTTGCAACATCCCTCTAGGTGAACATGCTCCTTTATCCTAATTCACGGTCGAGTAGCTAGGTGCCTTCAATGTACCAATCTGATTTGTAAATTCTGCATAGACCACCTCATAGTTGAAGTGGCATGTTGCTGAAAAGGGCCTCAACCAAGCCATCCTGTTTGGAATTGACGTCATCCAAGTTAACGTGCCTGATTTGTGATAGGGTATTTTTCCCTTGTTATTGCACCTCATTTATTAGCATGCATCATCTTGTGTAGGGATGTGTATGGGAATGCACGCGAAGGCTTTGAACAAGGATACTAGCTTCATGATTGAAAGCTTGCTTTTAATGTTGGGGCTTCATGTGTTTTCTTTGAGATGATATCTTGAGGGACTGTTGAGTGGTGGTGTGCAGAGAAAGGTTGGCTGACAGCTAAATTGGAGAACAATGTTGCATTCTCTTTTCTTGTATTAGTTCTTCATAGGTATCTCAGTGGTAACCAGCAACTGTCTGCGTATTCTTGCATGTCTGAAAATGCTAGACACACGGCTCTAAATTTGAAGCTTGCAGTCTCCTGGCCATTTTGCCGTTTGTAGATTTCCAAGGATTATCTAATGGAATTTTTCGGGCCTTGGGCTACAGGGGATAACAATTATGGAGATGATAGACTTCTGTATGCAAAAGGTCAGATGTGGTTGAATCGCCAGCACATAATGGGTCGAGCTGTCGGGTAAGGTTTTTACATTCGGATCATGCAATCCCCCCCCCCTTTACACTGCACGTGCACTCACCCAACACTTGGAAGTGAACTTCATAATTTCTTTACATTGGGTCCTTGTCTGCAAATGTAGCTCTACTTTTCTGATACAAGCTAACTTTGTGCAAATAACCCTGCTGCAGTTTTCTCCCTTACGTTGGTTGGGTAACCATCCTTATGACAGAGAAGCCTTTCATAAAGGTGGCTAGATAAAATTTCTTTCCTTAAGTGCGGTTGTTTTGTTCCATGTAGCTGTTGTTGATCTCTTGTATTTATTTATTTTAGGAATTTACTCACTAAGTTGGTTCTTGGCTGAGACAGTACATCCTGATAGCAGCACTAGGAGTGTTAGTTATCACATCCAAGGACTAGCATTTTCATAATCTTTGCTACAAGATCTTGCTAACAGAAGGTATGTGTCTTCCTTTCTTCCCTTTATTGAAAAGATGAGTTTATGAACTCAGGTAGAGGAGTACATTTTTGTTTGCAAACACAGGCACTGTAATATCTGATATTCTGAAACAGAATCCTCACTACATAGAAGTACCTTAGAACAAACTTCAAACTTTGTGTTCTGGGCAGGCTCCAAAGGCAGCCTATCAGAAGATTTGGCAACCACGTTTTCCGGCCACACCAGTTTCCTGTGGAGTTATTTTTTTACTCCTTCAAGGAGAAGCCTGGGATTCGTGAGCAAGAAAGAGTTGCTCTGAGGACTATTTCTATTTCCTCAATCTTTTTATTAGAACGTTGGAAGACTAACAGTCATAGACAAGATACCTCTTTGTTTTGATCGGTTAGTCTCACATGTGGCATCCATATAGATTGACTAGTCTCACATGTGCCATTCATAAACTTTCATAATGGTGGCTAGATAAGAACTTGCTGCTGAAATGATTCACAACTATATTTGAAATGTCAAACAATGTGTTCTCTCCTGCCTTACTAAAAGCTGTATATTGTCACCTGCTTAGTTTCATTGCAGGGCTCCACAAAGGACTAGGCTGCAGACATAATTTCCTTCTTTTGATATTGCAGTAGGGTTGACAATTCCAGGCCCCATTGCGTATTTTGCCCAGCATTGTGGCAAGATATGTACCTTTATCAAGGTTAAAGTTATATTGATCAAGTTGGCAACATAGACATATATAGCTAATACTGCTGGCAAGGTTGGAAAGATAAGAGCTATGCAAGCCTGATAATACATGTAGAGTTGTGGGATATCAGAAAATCATAAAGAGTCACAAGAGGTGCATAGAAGGGTTTTGTTGCTTGAATTTAAAGTCATTATCTTCTTAAGCTATTGATGTACGTCGCTTGTCCTCATTAACTTAATTAGTCTTGTCTACTCATCCTACTATTTATGTCTTACATCAGATTTATGTTCAGTTTTAGAGGCTTTAATCCTCCAGTCCAATGCCCACATTCGAAGTCTACAGGCAAGCAAGCCAGCTTTACTATTGCACAGCATTTTAAGCACTCGAAATGTTCATAGGAACACTTTTTTAATGCATCTGAAGTCATGTATTTAGCCCTTTGCCTCTTCTTTATATTGATTCATAGTATGGATAATCTGTCCTGTATACACAAGTGGATGTATGCAGGGTAAGAAATGTGTGTGTGCATTGCCATCATGATCGTCTTTGGGGTTCTGGTAACAATTTGGGATGTGAGACAAATTTGTGACTATTTGTTCCGTTGTTCTTAGCTATATTGCTACTGTGATTAGCTTTGTTGTGGGGTGATGCGGTTTGGTGGTGGGCAAATGCCTGTAGAGCAGAGGGCCTGGTGTATTTAGTTTGTTTATATTGTTCATGGTCTTCATCATTTTTTTGGGGGGACCTTTCCATCCTTTGCAAGCCTCTGTTAATTCTGGGTATGATTATTCTTAGACCCTTGGTTCTTACTCTCCTTCATCATGATTGCACGTGTGTACCTTTACATGAAGTTTCTTAAAAAGAAAGTAGAGGACAGGACTAGCCATTAAAAGGGTGCACAAGTGACAATGGTCTTGTGTTTCTGATCATTGTAACTTGTTATCAATCCATCTTTCAACATTCTGAGTAATGGTTGGTTGGTTTCAAACGTGCTCTCATGCTCTCTCTCTCTCCAAGTTCACTCTGAACCTAACCGAGCTTTTGAATCAGTCTATTTTCCCCAAACTCTTTTGGAATATCATACTATCCATTCCTTCTTATCCAATAGATATCCTAGAGCCTATGGTTAGAGTTGTGAAGGTTCGGGTAGGGAACATTAGAGTTCCCAAGCACATATCACGAGAGGAAAAATTTACGAGGTGCAAGCCTCCAGCTCGGTAAGTTTTTTGTGATAGAATTGAGGAAGTTAAGCACAATGGATGTTAATGCTATGTGAGTTTTAGCAAGGCTTAAGCGTCTACTAAAGATCCAATGGGCCTATGAAACCAAAATGACACAACTATGTCAAGTGCATATCTCATCATGGAATGGAAAATAAAATAATCTCTCATTGGTGTGATACAAATTTGTCCATGGAAATCTCATCATGGAGTACAACATGAGAGGGCATCAGCTCCGATAGATGTTATATACTATCCAAAATATCAAGCGTGGGGCTAACGAGTATGGTTGAAAGGTCTCCCTTAGCTATGTTGCATGGAGAGGTAGCTCGTGGCGATGGGAGCATGTCCTAGATTTGGAGCTGATGAGGGAATCAAGGTCGATGTCTCAAGGGATGGGGTTGTCGGGTATGCAAGGGGGGTTTGCAGTAGCTTGAGGTGGATCCAAGGGATCCATTTTATGGTTGTCCTCCTCCTCTTGGGTTTGCAAGAAGTTGGTGCAATTGGTTGGCGAGGGATGGGTCAGCATGGCTAGGGCTAAAGCTCTCTCAAGAAAGTGTCCTTGTGTCTATTGAGCCCGAGCAGCAAAAGATCCCTCCCGCAAATCTCATAGTATATTAGGCAGCGACACATGTAATGCTCCTTTGTCTAAACCTTTGTTTGGCATAATTCCCTCTCCTTCTCAAGTCTTTGTATGAGCTCCTCAGCTTTGAAGATGCGATTAGCTCTTCATGTCTCCACTTTTAGTTCGTATTTGGCCATGCATGGCATGGGGACATGTTAACACTTAGATAGCTTGAATGCTAGATAAATCCCTCCTCGATGAGCTTGAGGCAGTGATCTTTGTAGAAATGCATCTTCGGCTTGAGCTACAAAGGTGTGATCCATATGCAATGGGTGTAGAGGTTGAGAAGATCTAATTGGATAACTTGGTTGGTGCCCTCAAAGCTCGAGAAAAGGGGAGTCTAAACTGTACTGAATGAAGGGGTGGGAGGCAATCCATGCGGAGCCCATGTCTTGAGAACCACATGGAAACCCATGCATACCATATAGTCGAGGGTGGCCCTCGAGTGCTAAATGTCTCAAGGGCTCTAGGGAAAGTATCAAGTATTTGTGGGGATCCATGTGGTTGATGTGATGAAGGTATGTGATTGTATGGAAGAGTGCATCCACTACCATCGACCCTACAACAAACTCTACCTAGATAATTTGGTGTGGGACTGATGGTTTGCTACAGATCATATGGGAGAACATCATGAGTTGGGGCCTCTCAACTTCGCGCCAATCCTCATCAGATAAATTTGGTCAGAGAAGGATACTCCATACATCAAGGCTAGTCTAACAACGGTGTCAAAAAGCCTACCCTTCGTCTTGGGCTCCTAGAAATGTGCTTGGAAGCATTGTCGCTACATATCCCCATGTCACTTTGGCATGTGCTGCTTGAACCATGGTGAAGCGTGGGTTATTGAAAGTGACACAAAGGTAGACATAGGATGAGGTAATCTCCACATGATCCCCTTTGTATGTGAAGCTCAATTTGGATGTGAAGAGGCGGGAGGTATTGAAGACCATTACCTTGGTTTTACCAAGATTAATAGTGTGGTCCTGTTGAGTGCAAAGTTGAGTGCAAAAATCCTCCAAGGCATCCAAATGTCTATGAAGCCCCTCTGTTGAATCTAAAAGGAGGACGACGTTGTTGGCATAAAGTAGTAGGGGGGGGGGTCAATATGCCTGCTATTGTGGGACGACCAACCTCGCCTAATTTGTCAATGAAGCTTGAGATCTCATCAATGTACAAGCCAAAAAGAGTGGGTGATAGAGGACAACCTTGTTTCACCCCAATAGTGTTGGAAATCTCTTGCGATGTATCTCTAGTGAGATGGACTCATAGAGGGTGATGATTCTCCAAAACATGTTAGAAGGGACTCCTATCTCCTATAGACAATGTAGGAGGCATGCTCATGGAATAGTATCAAAAGCTTTGCGAAAATCCACAAAACAGTAGTAAATCCTCTGATGTCATGCTCTACCCTCCTCGATGATGGCGCAGAGGGTGAAGATGTGGTCAAGGGTAGAGTAGCTCCTCTGAAAGCTTGCTTGTCTTGAGGGTTTGTATCCATGTCTCTCTATGAATGAACTGAGCTCTGCTTCTAACACCGATTTATCAAGTTTGGCCAATGTGTGGCCAATCATGAGCGTCGTGTAATTATTAGGATCAAGTGGATCTCCGTCGGCTTTGAGGATGGCACTGCACATGGACTTGGTGGCAAGTCCATGATTTCTTTTGACTACTTCGTCGACTACTTCGTTGGTGGGTTGATATGCACGTTGGGGTGTTGCCCCATTGGTTTCCATTCCTACTTAGACTTTGGGGGTGGCATCGTAGGCATGGCCTTAGGTCTCCACACTCACTTGGATTTGACATTTGAGAGTATGTTTGCAAGGGCGAGGTCACACGTTTCTTTTACCTTGGAACTCAGATGTAGGGGTTCCCTTCATAGAATTCTTGTGCCATAAGCAGTTTTGTTGGAATCCACCAGAGCATTGATTGTTGCTGGGGGCAGTATTGGAAACTGGGAAAGTTGGGTCTTTTTGGCTTAGGGGTTGTGGTGCCAAACCAGTGAGGTTTTGGGGACCCAAACAATCTCCTCGAGAGTTCATTGAGGTTGATGTTTGGGGGGGAGGTCTTCTCTTATCGGTGAGGTTTTGATTCTTCAATAGGGTTGGAGGGGGGAGCCATGGCACAATGATGATGCAAGGAAATTCTTCTATGCCAGGGGTACCCAAAATGATGGTGTATGGTTGGATGATGACGCTTGGGATTTTGAGATGTTGGGGATAACCTCGTTCACCAAAGGTACACGAATCTTCTTCTCTAGTTCATGATGCAATTAGTGGCGGTACTTTAAAGAAACCCACGATGGTCATAGACTAATAATTGTTAACTATGGTAAAGGTGTGAGGGGTGGGTGGCCTAACAAGGTCCATGTCTCCTAAGATAGAACATTGCGACGGGTATCCCCGGCATCAACCAAGGCTGGCCACATAGCTAGATGGTTTTTCAAGGGCAACTCTAGCTTAAGGTAAGCAAGTTTCACTGGTGTTTCTATTTCAGCCGAATCATGGAGATTGGCTACATGTATCGAGATATGTATGTTTAGGAATATACAACCTCTTTAATCCTTAATGTTTTGTCGAGCGTTCACTTCAAGGCATGCCCTCCATTTGCTAACCTCTTGTTTTTCCTCTTTCTTCTTATGAATTTGAAAGATCGTTGGTGAGAGGTCCACTCTTTAGCTTGCTACCATTGAAGTATCCCTTCCATCTCAAATCCATCCAAGGTATCTATCTTTACATTGCCTTGACGATTTTTGTGACTCAATAGGGACCTTGGCCTCTATACTTAAGTTTCCATTTGTTTCCATTTGGTGTTCTTGACACTATACATAAGCACCACGTCTCCTACCTCCATGCACTTCTCCTTGATTTTGTCATCATCAGACCATTTCTTGCATTGTAGTTTTTCAACCACCTATAAAGCAGATCACAATCTTTACTTTTCATTGAGTTTCTGTAAGGCAAATAACCTCTCCATATAAGAGGGTTTCCCTTAAGTTTATGCCTTGCTATTAATTGATAGGGACAACCTTCCTAATGGCATGTGGCTCTATCCTTCCTGATGGAATGGTCAATGGGAAATCCATTGGCCAAGAAGTTGGCAATGTCTTCACTCCATTTTAGTATGTGGTCAATGTGGAATAATGGAGCGTCAGGAAGGTCATCTTCCACTCCTAGAGGTGATTGTCCATTTGGAATTTCAGAACTTCTTTTGAATGAGTACATCCTGGATCTGCTCCTTCCAGAGCGAAAAGTTCATGCCATCGAACTTCTTAATGTTAAACAATGCATTATCCGATGCCGAAGCCATCACAACGGTTGGCAAAACAACCAGGATACACTGCACCAATGCACCAAACTCAAGCCCAAAAAATATCAACTGCAATGACAACAGCCACTGTCACTTGTCACTCATACATGTTCTGTTGTAAGTGACCTCAGGGCATCCAAAAACTAGCCAATAACTTTTGCACGGTAGCTCCAATGCAAAAAGTGTAAATGGAAGAAATGTAGCCTGTAGGAAACTCTAAAACTTCTCAGTTTACAGTAGGTCCAAAATCCTTACAGATTTTTTTTTAATTTTGCTGTTGAAAACAGCCACCTGCACACTTTTTACTGCTATAGCAGCAGTTTGCATTACTACCGGCCTGTCTTGGGCAGCTAATAACTTTTCAACCATAGTTCAATTGCGATTGCTATAAAAAGGAAAATTGGAGAACTTTGATAGCTCTATAACTATTCAGTTCAGTGCAGATCCCAGATCTTCACAGATTTGAAGTTATTCACCTTTGAAAGACAGCCTATGGCTCAATCACAACTTCTGGTAGATTTGTACACATCATAACTTTTGATGCATACTCCAGATGGAAATGCTTCCAAAAGACAAATTGAATTCTGTCCAGAGATCTTCGACTTCTCAGTTCACACCAAAGCCCAATTCGGCACCGTGAAAAAAATATTCAATCCCAAAAATGACTGTTCTGTCATAAAAAACAGCAGCAACTTTTTAAAGACCTGTCAGTCAAGAATATCATTCTTTTTCTCGTGGGCTTCAAACACATCAACTTTTGGGCATTCTCACCCTCATGTGCATGTTCCAGTTGAGATTACTAGTAGCTCAAGTGCATTCACCCTTCACTAAGCAGGCATAAACTGACCAATATGCATCAACTGATAGCATCAACCAAAATGCATCCAGTATCTCTGCAATATCACTGCCAAAATAGCATGATCACTGGCATGTGTCACTGTCACTGCCAACTAATGTACCTGCAAGAAAAATATGCACCCGCCAACTGATGTACGTGCAAGAAAAATATGCACCCGCTAACTAGAAAGGGAGAGCTGAGCTCTATGACGAGGGAATGAAATGGCCACGAAGACGATTGTGTGTTATGAATGCAGGGAACTCGAAAGAGAATGTCGATGAAGACACGCACTCTTCAACAATGCCAGCACAAACAAACAAAGTCTTGCTCCACTCTTGAGCTAATCCAAAGCTCTCTACGCGGGCTTACTCTAGCCCCAACAACACAAACTTGCGCATACAACTGGCCACTCACAAAAGCTTGTACATAGCCTGTATGAAAAGAGCACAAAGAGAGCTGAAAAATTGCAGCTCCTGAATCGTATGGCAATTCTGACTGCACGAATGGCTCGAAAGGGGGGTAAATCCACAGTACACCTGTTGGAAAAGCTCCTCGGATGCTGAATCTCCCGATGCCAAGCTTGGGAAGGGATCGTACCCCTAAAATATGCACGCACGCGAAAGCGAGAAGCAGGGATATAGAAACACAATGCTTGACTCTGAATGCCAAGCTCCAGGCTTCTTGCTCTTCTCTGCTCTCTCGTGGATCGAGCACAAGAGCTCTGATACCAGTTGTGTTCAAGCGGAATGCGAGAGAGAGAGAGAGAGAGAGAGAGAGAGAGAGAGAGAGAGAGAGAGAGAGAGAGAGAGAGAGAGAGAGAGAGAGAGAGAGAGAGAGAGAGAGAGAGCTTGTGGTGGGTGCACAATCCACGCAGATGAAGATAATGTTCTTATTAGAATTATATGCCATATATACAAAGGGTAATTGGGCCATTGGCCTTTACCCCAACACTTTGAACCTTCTCACTGTATACCACTCAATTTAAGACTTAAAGGACTCGGGCACTTACCTCAGATCTTCCTCTTAAGGTTTGACAAGCTCTTTGAGTTTTTCTTCCTTCTCTACCTCAGCCTTGAATTTATTAAGCTTGCATCTGGTGGTTCATGGGCTCCTTATCACCTTTATAGACCTGAATGGTGATCTTGTTTAGTTCAACTTCCCAGTATTGGGGGGTGTAGGTTTCATATGAATCCATGGCCTCAACATAGCAAAGCTAGTGATAAAGATCCATCTCCATGGGGGAGAAGATAGTTCTTAGGCTTTCTATGCGATTTCCTCCTTCTTGCCTAGGTGATTGTGGGTAGTGCATAAGTGATCCTTCTATGGATGAGTTGTCACTAGATAAATCACTAGCTACTCCTGGTTCAAAGTTAATGTTAGCTTCCAAAAGGGATATTGCACTCAGCATTAAGAGAGAGGTTATTTATTTCCATCTCATCTAGTTGTGTAAACCTTCTTCCAAGATTTTGTAGTAAAGTGTCCATGGTTTCCAAGACATGGACCCAATCCTCAAAGTCATCAGGCTATGGGAGAGGCTCATAGTCGTTGTTCTGATCTTCACAACCCAACAACTTGTTTGTAACATTCACACAAATTGGCAAAGCGGTTCAGACAGTTGTGTCAGATTCATTGGTGAGAATGCCTTGACCCATGGCATAAGCCTTCCCCGCCTTCAAGTTTATCTTCAAGGATAGGTTGCCTTTACGTACATAATGTGATTGATTTCCCAATCATGATGAACTAGCCTTTCTTCTCTCATATAAGGCCTATCGAGAATTATCGTGTATGACCCTCTTCTCTGAAAATCCATCATTGTGAATGTGTGGTGGTAACTTAATCTGAAGGTATTGATCTTTGTATCTTGTAGGATGCCTAAGGATTTGGTTGTGTTCTCATCCACAAGCTTGACTACAAGGCTTGTACCTACAAATGGGGGCTTGCCCATGCCTCCTAGTAATCCTTGGGTGATTATGCTAATGTGACCACCATCATCCAAGATCAGTGTAAAAAGTAAGTCACCCCCAATAAAATAGTATAAATATAGATGGGTTGGAGAATGTTTTTATATATGAACCTACAACTTAAGAAACTTGGGTGAATCTTGGAAATTTTATATCTTAGATGGTAGTATTTAGTATACTTTTGGTGAATTTGTCTCCAGAACCCACTAAAGCTAGAAAAATTTGGGCAATATTTCCTAAAAAGGTTTCTAATGAAATAGCTCGACAGTATCAAAGACTCCTTCTCCAAGATCAGGGAGACCGTAATGCCGTTATTTGCAAGCTTTCTCTGATATTTTCATATTCTACCCTGTTTTGGAATTGTAAGAGCTTTTCTTTAGCATTGCGTCCAAGGGAATCTTCTCGAAGTTGTGAGAGTGGATCTTTATAGGTGGTGGTAACTGTAAGGCTACCCGGATCAATTCCTCTAAGAGTAGGACATGTTCTGTGGTTTCATCTACTTTGGTAGCATTTCCTCTCGTTGTGGCCTTGTCATAGGACTTTAGGTACTCCACACACAATTCTAGATTGAATGTATGGGGGAGATACCCTGCCATTCGTTCCATGCCTACTTTCTCTAGTTTGTCCTTGACTTCAGATTCTTCCAAGATCTGCAAGCACTCTGAGCTGTGATATTGTAGAACTATCTTGCCATGGGTAGTATGGACATCCTTGCTTATGATTGATGCATGGAATGCTTGTGCATACTCTCCCAAATAGCTTAGTTTTGGGCCACGGGTTGGTCTCTTCTTCATGCTTATAGGTGACCCAGTTGCACTAGCTTGTGTGACTATCGGAGTCTTCTCAACTTCCGGTTCAGACGTCACGGAGGTCAACATCTGTAATAATGATAAGAATGTCAATCATACTGACTATTAAGAGCATGTGGTTGTTACCTCTTTTTCTCTTCTTTCTTCTTCTTCTTATTTTTTTTCTTCATGAAAATGAGTGTGTGTGAGTGTTATATTCAATGATAAGTGTGTTAGTGGTGTGAGCAATAACAAGGTATGAGTACATGCGGGAAGGTGCAAACTGTGAGAATGCATATTTATGCACCGAGATAGTAGAGTACGAAACCCGTGAGATGGCTAAAATTGTGAGAAGGGTCAGTCGTGAGTAGTTGAACTGTGAGATGGGTTGAAAACGTGGAATGCACAAATAAAGAAAGATTTGGAATTTATGGTGCAACCGTCTGACTGGGCGGCTTTCTTAATGAATATGCCACATGGCATCCCATGATTGGGCGAAGTAAGGTGACCATTTCATGCCATGAATTAATAAGGTGATTCACGACGTAAACCATTTAGAACTAGTTCATGGTGTGAACTGTTTTGGACTATTTCATGGAATGAACTGTTTGGACTGTTTCACAGCGTGAATTGTTTTATGTTGAGTGCATAAAAGTTTGAGCTATAGACAAGGGATAGAGATGGCCTTCAAATGTTAGATAGTTTTCTAAACGAAGCCACCATTTAGAACTAGTTCATGGTGTGAACTGTTTTGGACTATTTCATGGCATGAACTGTTTGGACTGTTTCACAGCATGAATTGTTTTATGTTGAGTGCATACAAGGTTAATACCCTATGTTCCTATACAAGGTTAATACCCTATGTTGGCTATTTTTTGCATAGGGACTATGGGATGGATGCTTTCTCTAGTACGTGAGTTGCTTTTACCGCCATTAGTCTTTCCATACCATCAATCATAGCCTGCTTCCCCTTGTTTATTGGGCTCCATAAGGACACGGTAATGACATTGTTGCACTCGTCCAATTGTGCCGCCCTCTTTTCCCACTGGATATTACAATAATGGCATAAATCCAAGGATCATTTCTTCCTCCATAGATCCTGCGGGCATAACAAACACCTTTCCAACCAAGGGATTATTTCTGATGGAAATATTAACACTTAGAAATCCCACAACTTTGGTAGTTAACAATCGGACACTCGAAAGGGTCCTAATTCTTTAAACTTGAGTTTCTTTTTTCTTATGCTTTCGACACTATACATGAGGATGAGGTCCCCCCGTTTTCAGTTCTTTTTGTTTCAGGTTATTGTCAAACCAACGTTTCCTTTGCAATTTTTCGACCATAAGACCATGTGATGCAATTACTTGAGTTTCATCAAGTTTCTCTAAGTCAACCAACCTTTTGGCTAATGCATTCTCAGTTAATCGTTCTCGCACTATAATTCAAAAGCTTAGAACTAAGTACTCCATTGGCATTACTACCTTAACGCCATATGCTAGACAGAAAGGAGTGTATCCTGTCACTACCTTATACGATGTTCAATATACCCATAGAGCTGTAGTTAGCGTATGTTCTCAATTTGTGTGACTTGCTTCTAATGTTTTGTCAAGTTCGTACATAAAATCTTATTTGTACTCTCTGCTTGACCATTTGTATGTGGATAATAAAGGGATGACTTCCGGTGGACTACAAGGAATCTAGCAAGTGATCAATCACCTCATTAATGAAGTGTGAACCACAATCACTGACTAATTCCAATGGGAATCCAAATCTCGAAATGATTTGTTTATATAAAAACTTAGCCGTTGTTTGTGCATCAGCTCGCTTAGAGGCTCTAGCCTCTACCCATTTCGTGAAATAGTCTGTGGGGGCCATGATCACATATTGGGCTTGTGATGGATGCATAGCTGGACTAATAGGTCCAACAAAATCAATTCCCCGTTTCTCAAAAGGTTGTCTTACCATAAGAAGGGTAAGTGGCATCCTATCTCTTTGTTGCAGAATAGCAAATCGTTGACACTCTTCGTCTCATCTTTTCACAAACTCCATGGCGTCCTTGAATAACATCGGCCACCATAGTCCCGCTTAAAGCACCTTACGAGCTAAGCTATTCCTCATTGGCTTAATGCAACAAAATCTAAGCCTTGTGTTATGTAAATCACTAAGAAACCATCGTTTTTTCCTTCTAAGATATGAAAATAGAATACCCTAATATAAATAAACTTTAAATCAATTCCAAAATTAAAAAACTAACACATCCAAGTCTTTAAAACCATATGGTTTTTGGAGTGTGACCTCCTAATCAATACCGAGCATCCCAATGGCTTGGAATGGATGGATGAACAAAGCTAAGCCCTACTCTAGTCCGTGACAACAACACTATATATATTCAAGTCAAGAGCTTGCCTTAGCCTTGCTAGAGCATGTATTGTTGGGTCTTGCCTTAAAGCCACAAACTATAACTTTCCTATACGGGTGCACTAGCTTGTCCATCGTGTCCTCACTCCATTCTCAACCAGCCAAAGGGGTGAAGGGAGAGCTCTCTATGCTTACATGGAGGCAAAAATAGATGGTCCTTCACAAAAATAGACTTATTGCTCATTGATAAATTTATGATTGGTATCAAGAGTAAGAGGCTTATATGTAGCCCCCACTACTATGAAAGGACATGAGCATGGATGAGTTGGTAGAAAATCTGCTAAATTGATTAGGCCAACAGTGGTTAGGGTTAGCAACCTTAAGGCCAACCCTAGTCAGTTCCTCAAGTGGGGGGACAACCACATTAATTGCCATGTAGAGATATGGTTTAGTGTACAATTTGGAACTAGACATACGTGAAGTGTCCACTCCTAAGGCCTAGAGAGTATTGTGCTCACTGCCAGTGCAATGAGAAACCACAACCAATGCATAATTCAGTGCCCATTTATCATAACCCTATACCGAGAGGTATGTATAGACTGCCACTAATGCTATACCCACCCCTGATATTACCACCCAACCAAAAATATACAATAGTACTTGATGACTTTGCGAGTTAACTCCGAGAGTCCAGAATAGGAGTCATATGAGTAGTATGAATCATATAGATATCCAAAACAACCCCCATCTATTGACTATGCCTCCTTTCTTGAAGCTAATGTGCAACAAAGAGTGATAGACTTCAACATGTCATGCAGGCCATCTCCAATTGGGCTTGCATCATGCTCTTGAGTGTTCTCATAGAGTACTTGATGACTTTGCGAGTTAACTCCAAGAGTCCAGAATAGGAGGGCTACGAGTCATATGAGTAGTATGAATCATATAGATATCCAAAACAACCCCCATCTATTGACTATGCCTCTTTGCTTGAAGCTAATGTGCAACAAAGAGTGATAGACTTCAACAACATGTCATGCGGGCCATCTCCAATTGGGCTTGCATCGTGTTCCTGAGTGTTCTCATAGAGCCATCACACCAAAAGTACCCCAAATCTAGTGCCAAACCCCAATGTCATATTCCATGTATGGAGGTATAGGTTATAAGTATGGATTCAAACATGCTTTCAAGGATTGTCCTAACACTTGAGTGGTAGGAGCACCAGCTACTTTGGGGAGCCTTAACTGGTTAAACATATAAGGAGGACTTATTCATATAGTCTCACTTGATGCCATCATAAGGCTCCATACTTATTCATATAATCCCCCTTAATGCCATCTTAAGGCTCCATACTTATTCATATAGTCTCTCTCAATGCCATCATAAGGCTCTATACTTATTCATATAATCCCCCTTAATGCCATCACAAGGATCCATACTAAGATCAGGGAAATTACCAACAAGGAAACATCCAAGGTATCTAAGAAGCAGAAGCAGTATCCTTACCCATCCATGTTTCCACCACCCAAGCCACCCATGGTGCCAAACCTTAAAGAGAGCCATGCATACACTTTCAGACACACATAAAACTTTGAGTTTTTTTATTTTCTTAAGGGTTACGTGTGCCATGCAGCAATGCAGGCCTACAAGTGCCATGTCGCAACATAGGCCCACAGGTGCCACATATGCTTCGACTCCAATTCAACACACCAACACAACCTCGCCTAGGCGGACATATGTAACACAAAGAACCCTAATCTCTAAGCATAATTGCTGTGAGATTGGGACATACTATCATGTCACACCATAAAGATCCTGATCGCCATCTACCCATGAAAATCATTCCATGGCGGTCTTGTGCTCATTCAATCATTCCATGGTGGTCTTGGTGCTCATTCGGTCAATTATAGGGTGCGGAACGCTTCTACCAACCACTTAATTTTAAAGGATCTTAGCCATTTTCACAATAGAAAGAGACGTTGCATGAAGAACTTCTACATTGCCTATACCTTTTATGCCACCTCAACAAGGTGCCTATCACTAGGGCTACCTAAAAACTTATCAGTAATATGCCGTGCATTCGGTTGGCCGATTGGTCTCGAACTATATTACTTAACCTTGCATGCTAACTTCATGGCATATCTTGGACCATCCATAACTTTTTACCCTAACAGAGCCACCTCACCACCACCAACTTGGGTGTTGGGTGATATGAGCAGGTGATCACCATTAGGAACAGGGGTATGTTAGCCACTCTATAGGTTAACATGGTTTCACCCACCGGACCTACTGTAAGGCACTTTGCTATCTTACCCATTCGAATCGACACTGATCTTTTGTAAGACGGTGAATGGAACATATAAACAGCCTTAACTTGAGCTTAATGTTAAATAGGGAAAGTCTAAGGACTTCGTGTGCATACTTGTTTAAGACTAGTAGAGGTTAGAGCATTTTTATGTTTGGCCAACCTAGTGTGAAAACTAGACACTTGTATATAAGTCATTTTTTACACTAAGCAATTGAAGTAGACAAGAAGGATCCATGATGAGAAAAGTCATGCAACAATGGCGACTTCGTCAAAGCAACCATGCTTGAAACTAGACCAAAATAGAAGGATCCTTTAAAGCGTAAGGAGTCATCAATAAAGCCCCCATGCAACTAAGCCTTAACGACCTCCACTAAAGTTATGCTTAGTAATAATCAATTAATATGAACACTTGTGAGGGATGTGTACATAGACAATGGATGTGTACGTAGTGGTAGGTGCACAAAGATTTTGGCTCTAATGGCTCTACTCACCTGTGAAATATTTTTAAAAATCATTTAAAAAATTCATATGGAAGAAAAAATTTCAACACCACAACCATTCTTGATGGTGGCACAAGGCCTTCGCCTAGTGCTTCAAAAGAGAGTGTGAATCCCCTTCCCTTCTCCTCTCTCTTTTCTTGCAGTTACAATACAATTCTTGTTGCATATTCACACAGAAAAAAGAAACCTAAGGTTAAACTTGACCAGGTCATCTTCTCCCAACATTTTTCAATGATGAGAAGCTATCCTTGTGTACCATTGGATTGGAGTCCACAGTCTTGCCTTTTGTAGATTTTGGTCATCTTTACATCCAACACTGATAATTGCCATTGCATGCAGACAGTACAAGTCGGAATTATAGTGCGCCAAGAGGATGGAATGTTGATAGTTCAAAGTTGGAACTATATACACCAAGTATACCTAATGGCTGTGTGGCTTTCACGCCAATCTATAGTAGCACATTCTCGTAGTTGGTGCAGTTAGTGGCAACATGCTATTTGCGAGGAAAGGCATCAAGAGATGGAGGTGGGGCTTCTTGACCTTGAGAAACAAAACGTTACATTTGGTAACTTTTCACACATGGTTGAAAGATACCTTAAAATTTCCACCCTTACAAGCGATCTCTACTAATTAATTAATCAGTGTTGTAGGCCTCTCTTGCCGTCATCATAACTCGAACCCCTTTCTTGCTCCTTTTCCTGCTCGAACCCCTTCCTTGCTCCTCGTCCTGCTCGATCCCCTTCCTACGCGACTGCTATAGGAGAACAAGGCAGAGAGAAAGAGCGTCCTCCTCCATGAGAGAGAGAGAGAGAGAGAGAGAGAGAGAGAGAGAGAGAGGTGTATTAACGTTGGTAGAATGCAACACAAGGGCATATACGACCAACGGTGGGACTTGAGAGAGAGAGCATCCTCCTCCTTCCCAGGTGACTGGTATATGAGAGACAGACATAGAGAGATTCCCAGCGAGGATGACTAGTATACAAGAGAGAGAGAGAGACAGAGATAGATTCCTAGAGGCGATTGCTAGATACATAGAGAAAGAGGCTCCTCCTCGTCGAGCTTACCCTCTATTGCACACTGGAGCATGCATCGAGAAAGCATGCATGCAATCTAAGAGAAAGTAATCCAAGCGTCCAAGTCACTAGAAAAGGTAGATTTGATTCATTTTGAAAACCTTAAAAAGACCTTTAAGAATACACGCTCATTAATTAATGGGCATTCAAAAAAGATATGGTCGCTTATTCGCTTTTTATTGTAGGTGCATTCATTAAGTGCCACTTACGTGGCATTTAATTAATACCTTACGCATTTCCATACCCCTCTCGCCCTCCAAAGCGCAAATCACCTTTGTAGACCAGGTGTCAAACTCGCGTCCCTCCCTTGCTCCCTACTCACTGCCCCTACGCATGCTTTTTTGTGCCAACCCTAGCCCCCTTCCTCCTGAGATCATCCAGTAGCTAGCACATCCTTTGCCGGCATCTTCCCCTAGTCTCCTTGTGCTCAGTGCCCACGATGCTCTCAATGCTCTCAGCCTCTCCACCGTTGGGTCGCCTCCTCACCTTCCCTACAATAGAAAGCTCCTTCTTCTACACGACCCAATGACATACAGGGAGAGATAGACATCTCCCTTCAATTTCACGAGAGAGCGAGAGATAGACATATCCCTTCACTTCCGAGAGAGAGAGAGAGAGAGAGAGAGAGAGAGAGAGTTCTGTTGCTTATAGCCTCCGAGAGAGTGCAATTCGACTGCTGTTTTCTTTCCTTATACGAGTAAATATAATTCTTAGTCGTACCATACATATTGTGGGCAAAGAGAAAAATCCACAACTAATTAATTAATGGTAGGAAAAAAAAAGATTTTGGGTGCATATTTTGAAATTATAAAATCCCATTGTTTGTCAATCCTTTGTTAAAGATTCCAGGTGCGCTCTCTCTCTCTCTCTCTCTCTCTCTCTCTGTGTTCGGGTTACATCATACATCCCTCTCTCTCTCTCTCTCTCTCTCTCTCATACACAGCGGGCTGCTTCACTCTCTCTCTCACACACACACGGGGCTACATTTTTCTCTCTGTGCGGGGATGCTCTCTCTCTCTCTCTCTTTCTCATACACACAGCGGGCTGCTTCACTCTCTCTCTCACACACACAGGGGCCTACATTTTTCTCTCTCTACGGGGATTCTCTCTCTCTCTCTCTCTCTCTCTCTCTCTCTCTCTCTCTCTCTCTCTAGGCCCTATGCATTCCAGCGCTTTCATGTTGCTGCAAATCTTCCATGGTTGCAAAACTTTATGTTACAATTTCCCCGTTGATCGGAAATGATGTGTATGTAGATGTAACGAGGGGTACAGAGAATGAATTTGGCAAAGTTTGCAAGGCGCTGCTTATCAGCACCAATCTCATCATCATCATCATCATCATGTGTACATGGAGGCGTTGCATCACGTGGATACGGTGTTGCGGAGGGGGAAGTGTTGAGGATGGAGCATACCTTCAAACAGGATGACGTGGCCGCATACGGTGCCCTCTCCGGAGACTTCAACCCCATCCACACCTCCCAAGCTGCTGCAGCCTCCGCCGGCTTCAAGGACTGTGTGGTCCATGGCATGCTCTGCGCAGGCCTCTTCCCTTCCCTCATTGGATCCCGCTTTGTAAGTCTCTCTGCATCTCTCAACACACACAATCATGTACGTCTTTATGTGCATGTATGCATTCTGTACACATGTTTTTATGTACACATAATCGTTTGTATGTTTGCGTGCACATGCTTGCATGTACCCACAAATGCATGAGTGCTTATGTTTGTAGGCACACGAGTATATGCATGCATAGGCAATCATGCATGCATGCACTGCGCGCACACTTTTTTTATGTGCAAACCTCCAACCCCTGACCTCAACGTTTGCACAGCCAAGAGCCTTCTTTGAGTCCAAAACATTGAGATTCAAAGAAGCCGCCCTTGTTGGCGACTGCCTTGAAGCTGAAGCGACGGTTCTCCATGTCCATTCAGCACACAATGGCCTCAGGTATGTCCTCAGCACCTCTAGCTTTTCAATGCTTTACTTCAAAACTTTCTTCAAGGAGGACGATTTTATCTTTTCCCTCAGGAAAAAGGAGTACGGCTTTCTTGTTGTACTAATATTTTTCTATGGAACAATGTAATCATGTGCAATAAACTAACAAAACAAGTCTTGAATGAATGCATTTTTCAATCTATAAGAATGGAGGCTGTGGAATCCTGACACAGGGACACCAGTTGGGTACTTCCTTGGGGGTCTAGATTTAAAGGGATACAGCTTGACATAGAAGAGGTTTGATTGCCTTGATTCTTGAGAAAGGCCCAGTAGACATGGTCAGAAGCTTTCTTGAAGTCCAACAGAAGGACTGCTAAATCCTCCTGGGGTCTGGGCCATTGTAGTTTCTTCCTTGAAAGTAAAGATGTTACGGAGGATGCTCTTATCCCAGATTTGGGTACCATGGATGAACTTTGGAGGTGACGATTCATGGCTTTTGAAGAGGATTTTATGAGTGCCAAGTAGGGTGATGGTTTGCCATTGCTGGATTTTTTGGAATCAGGTGAATGAATCCTTCAGAAAGTTGCTCAAGTAAAATGCTTGAAGGGATGACCTCATTGCCCAGATGCAACCCTTATGAGGTCCAAGGGCGTTGGAAGAGGGAAAGTGGCTGCCCGTCCTCTCCTAGGCACTTCCTAACAGGAGAGAGAGTGAAATTCAAAGCAAGGGTGCAAACACAAGGAAGGTTTGACTCCGCCCTCCCATTTGGCCCACAAAGCTGGCAGGCTTCTTCCATACGATGATAGGGGCCAGAGGACGCAAAAAATTACTTGCCATTTTGTCTCCTACTTGCCTTCCGAAGGAGGCTAGATACTCCACCTGTTGAACCTCCAAAGCCTCCAAGGAGGTGCAGGCGGCCTTCATTTAGGCTCCAATTCGCGGGTTGCTCTTGGAGCTATTGTAGCGAGGCTAGATTTTGGCTCCCGGAAAGACATGAGCCTCTTTTAAGCGACTGACCAAAGGAAAGGATTGACCTCCTATAGGGCCTTGGAAAGAGAGAGACAGAGAGTATGTAAGGCACACCGGACATCGAATAGCTACCGATAAGTAAAGTTGCACAGCGCAGATGACACATGGCATCAATGATGTGGCAGTTGTTGGCTGACTAGGAGCATTGGTGCATATATATACATGGGTAGCCAAATCGTCATATTCATATGCTTTCCTCAGCGCTGTACTTCATAGAGTGTTTTTCTGTAGGTATTTGTAGGTCAAGTGCTAAGCTGAGAGTGAATAGTAGGTCATAGGGTTGTGATTTAACGTCTTCATTCTTAGCCACATCTTGTACTTGAATTTCAATTATATTACTTCTTTCTTGTACATAACACAAAGCAGTAGTTTAGGACTCGTGTGTGCTGTGTCACCAATTGGCCGGCCATTTGGTCCATCTCGAGTTTTTGTGTCTCGTTCACTTGAGGCCAGGCCGGTGTCTCATGTGAAGAGGCCAGTATTTTGCTGACATGGACGGGAGCCAGACTGGTGCCGCCCGTGTGTTAGCAGGATGGTGTCGTATGGACGGGAGCTAGACTGGTGCCACCCGTGTATGACCTGGATTGTGTTCGACCCATGGGATTGTCATGCCATTGAAGAGCCAGTATTTGTGCCGTGTCTTATCTATGGGACTGTCACTCCATAGGGAGGCTCGTGCCTGGAACTGTCTTACCTATGGGACTGTCACACGCCATGGAAGAGCCAGTATTTGTGCCGTGTCTTATCTATGGGACTGTCACTCCATAGGGAGGCTCGTGCCTGGAAATGTGTCTTACCTACGGGACTGTCACTCCATAGAAAGACCAGGTTTTATATTTTTCGTCGTGCCATTTCTGTGCCGACAGATATTTTGTACTTGTTCCATGAACGGGAGATATGTCCATGATACTATTTGCACATGCACTCATATTTTGCATGTTTGAAACTGTTTTCGCATGATTTGTATTTTTGTGTTTACCCGCTTGACGTGTCACTTACTGAGCGGGGACGCCTGCCAGTGAGTCGTGAAGTTTGCTCTGTCTTCTGACGAGTTTTGGTGCATGTGAACTGGTGGTAAGTAGCACATGTTGTTTTAATATTTCATATTTTAACCTTTGTTTTATAAGGTCATTTGTTCACACTCACTTAAAAGTGGGCACCCCCTTTGGGCTCCCACTTAGGGGCCAAGGAGGGGAGCCCCACTTAAGTGTGTGTGTGGGGGTGGGTGCATGGTCACCTACCCACACCCCTTGGATCTGGCCACCCACATGCAAACGTGGGGAGCCAGCCAGCACTTATTGGTTAAGTCCACTTTAAATTTTATAAAAAAAAGCCTTCTCCTCCAGCGTAGAGATCACCCGGCGATCGTTTTTTTACCAACTTTTGAAAAGAAGAACCTGCCGGCGACCTCCTCCTGTGCAGAGTCTCAAGCAACGCCGTCATCACACCTTCTGCTGGCGACTGAATTTGTTGCAGGCGGCTACCATCTCATACTTTACTGCTGCACGTACTCTCTCTCCCAAGCGGCTGCATGATCACAGGTTGTAGGCGGAAGGCCATGTTTCTGTCCCAATCAGACTGTAGCCAGACGGCTGGTGGCTGCGCTGGTCATTCAGTAGGGCTGCCCACTACCACAGCAGGCGGCTGTGCGCCTGTTCTCCAGCCAGCAGCCCTCTACCCTCAGGCGACTGCACTCCTTCCTTCTACGCAGCCTACCAAAGCAACCGGATGTGTGTCCAACACCCGCAGGCTGCGTGTACATCTTCAACAAGTGGAGCTTCTCCTTCTCTGCAGCCAGGCGACGAATACAGTACCAAACAAGTAGGTTCGAAGTCGACGTTCGAAGTAGATGCTCGAAGCAAAACGACCACTAGCGTGGTCCAATCTCTGTGGTTCTGTGCTTTCACTGGACTCCGCGGAGAGCGCTCAACTGGTGTTCCAGGACCACGCACAAACAGGCGCTCCCGTACTAACGCCTAGCTCTCCCGATCTCAGCACCTTTGGACCGAGGTTCTCCAATAGCTTGGACTACCCGGCACCGAACGGGTGTTGCCGTGGAGAGAGTCCCTTATCAGATTTATCACAAAATACTACTTAAATCTGAAATTCACTTACTTGTAGGTTGCAGATTGTAGACCAATACCCGAGGTATCTGTAGCTACTTGAGTGGGACACCAGATGTAGCCACTTGAAGAAGAAGACGCCGCTTATGGGAAGGAAGTGCAACCACCTGTTGTGCAGGACACAACCACCTTCTTGTGGAGGAGGAACCCGTAAGCTTATATTTGTGGGGTATAATTCTCTTTCCAAGGGATACAGATTGTTTGATCCAGAGAGGAATGAGATTGTTGTCAGGCGGGATGTGGTCTTTGATGAGCATGTTCCAGTATCCACTGTCGAGGAGCCGCCACTTCTTGGAGATCCAGAGGAGTTTGATGATGATTCCCCGTCCATTGTTCCAGTTGGTCAACCACAGTCAGTACAGGAGGTTGAGCCCGCAGCTGGAGTAGAGCCCCCGCAGCAGCAGGAGGCTCCGCGATCTGTTCGAGTACCCAGGTGGTTGCTTGACACCCTTCGGGAGTCAAGAGTCCGCGACAAAAGCAATTCAGCGGAGCTTCTTCAGGTAAACTATTCTTTGATGTCTCGTATCATGTGGGACAAGGAGCCCACTTCCGTTAGGGAAGCCCTTTCACAGGATACTTGGAGGAGAGCCATGCAGGCGGAACTCGATGCCATCGAGAAGAACAACACATGGGAGTTGGTACCAAGGCCGTCGAAACGGTCAGTCATTGGTGTCAAATGGGTCTTTAAGACCAAATATGCGTCAAATGGGTCGGTGGACAAACACAAAGCTAGACTCGTGGGGCTAAAGGTTATGCTCAACGGCTAGGCATCGACTACGAGGATACCTTTGCACCGATAGCAAGGATGACCACGATTCAGACCGTTCTTGCCCTTGCTTCTTCTCAGAGGTGGCCTGTGTATCAAATGGATGTAAAATTTGCGTTCCTTAATAGTGACGTGCAGGAGGAGGTGTATGTTGAGCAGTCTCTAGGCTTTGTTGTTCCAAGATCAGATAGGATGGTTTACAGGTTACGTAAGGCCTTGTATGGTCGTAAACAGGCTCCCAGGGCTTGGAATCAGAAGATTGATTCCTTATTTGTTCGGACGACTGGTTTTCAGAGATCGGTTGTAGATCCCAACCTATATCTCTTTCGGGAACGCGGCATGGTTATGATTATCATCCTTTATGTGGATGATCTCATTCTCACCGGCGGTCATGTGGAGCACATTGGCATCACGAAGGGTGCCTCGTCAAAGGAGTTTGAGATGACCGACCTGGGCTTACTCCACTTCTTATTGGGATTGGAGATCTGGCAAACCCAGAGGGGGTTTTTCGCCTCTCAGCAGCAGTATGTTCATGAGTTGCTGACCGACCTAGGCTTACTCCACTTCTTTTTGGGATTGGAGATCTGGCAAACCCAGAGGGGGTTTTTTGTCTCTCAGCAGCGGTATGTTCATGAGTTGTTTGAGGCCTTTGGGATGGAGAACTGCAAGCCTATTACTTCGCAGATGGACCCAAATACAAAGTTAACTGTTAATGATCCTTGTGAGCCAGTTGATGCCTCGCAATATTGGAAGTTGGTTGGTTCATTGATCTGGTTCATTGATTTGGTTGCTGAACACCAGATTAGACTTGAGCTTCTGCGTGGGGCTGTTGAGCTCTTTTATGCAGACACCATTGAAGTCTCATTGGGACGCAGGATTGCGGATCTTGCGGTATCTGCCGAGTACGAAGGATCTAGGACTCTTCTACACAGGAGGGGATGGAGTCAGACTCCAAGGTTGGAGTGGCTCGGATTGGGGAGGAGATCTACTTCAGGTTACAGTTTTACCCTCGGCTCAGGAGCAGTAAGAGGCAGTCAACTATTGCCCTATCTTTGACAGAGGCAGAGTACCGGGCTGCTTGTGGTGCTGCTTGCGAGGTTGTGTGGCTGCGGAGGCTGCTAGGCGAGATTGGGTTTCCACAGAAGGAGCCCACAGTCATCCAGTGTGATAACGAGAGTTGTATAGCTATTGCTTGGAACCCGGTCTTCCATGCCCGGACCAAGCACATAGAGATACAGTATCACTTTGTACGTGAGAAGATCTTGGCTGGTGACATCTTGCTACTTTATTGTTCGACGGAGGACAATGCGGCGGACCTCTTCACGAAGTCTCTACCTCAGGCTATGCTCAGATGGCACTCCAGCTCCCTAGGGTTGGTTTCATAGCCAGGAGCTGAGAGGGGTGTTAGAAGTCATCTCCTGTCTTAATTGAGACACCAGGGCCTCTGTTGTGGGTGTGTATCACTTCAGGATCTTGTGTATATAGAGTAAAGTTACACGCCTATCTCTCTCCTTCTCTTGTGCTGTCTATTTTCTGCACTCTACTTGCTCTTGTGGTCTCAAATTTGGTTATCATCTCCGTTGCGTATTATGACATATGACACCTTGGCATACCCAACAAAACATCACACCCATCAAGTGGCATGATATAGAATTCCTCAGTGTCCACATAACCCTGCACATGAAGCCACAGCTTCCCAATAATAGGGGTAACGGGTTCTGCATACCCAGGATAAGCCATATTAGTCTCATACAAAGGTCCCATCTCCTCTGCATGGATCCCCAATCTGGTAGCCAAATCTGGTGAGATAAAGTTAGCTCTAGTACCTGTGTCAAAGAAAATCAAAGCATTCTGATCTCTAACTTTGCTCCATGCCCTGCACAACTCAGTCTTCTCACCACCTGGCTGTTCCCCAACAAGATCAGGAACTAATCCTGCAGAAGGCTTTGCTTTCTTAGACTTGGGCTTCCCTTTAGTGTCAGAGTCCTTTTGGGACTTACGCTTGGGACAGTTGAAAGACATATGTCCCTCTTCGGTACAGAAAAAGCATTTCTTGGCATCCATCAAAGCTTGTCTCTCCTCAAGAGTTCCCTTGGGCATTGGTAACTTCTTATGCTGCTTCTTTGCAGGTACCGTTGCATCACGCGAAGCGTGCCTTGACTTTTGAGTGTTCTTGCTTGTGCTTTTGCTACCCTTAAATCTAGGTGAAACTCCAGTGAGTAATGCATTTGCCGTCATGTGCATTCTCTATCATCTGCGACATATTTGTTACTCCAGTCTTTATGCAATAGTCACACACTTCCTTGGGCAACCCACAACAATACTTCTCAACCTGCTCTGACAATGGCACCGCACGATAAGAAGTAATTGGGAGTAAAGCTTCCCAAAACTTCTTCTTGTAATCCTCAAGATTCTCACATTTCGATGCATCCAACTTATGCCATGCTGTCATTACATCCACTTCAAACGTAGATGTGAGCCACACGGAAGAGAACACCTGTTTAAATTGTACCCAAGTAGATGGTGCTATGCCGTGCAAAAGAAGAGTGGACCACCATTGCAATGCATTGCCTTTGAGAAAAGTTGCAGCTTTTCTCACTTTCGAGGATTCCGTGTAATTTCCACCAAAAAAGCAGCATCAAACTGTTGTAAAAAGGTAAGAGCCTTGAGCTTGTCTTTGGCCCCACTGAATGTGTCAAATTTCAATGCATCTTCCCCCTCCTTATAATCTTTCGCCTTACCCATAGGCGTTAGATTATCATAAGGAAGTGGCCTCACAAGATTGCTACCCCCTGCATTCATGCCCATCATAGGGTCAACATTGCCAGTTTCCACACCATGCAATCCTGTTGATCCTCCCATGTTTCCAAACATACCACTATGCATACCGGGCTGCATGCCCCCATACATGTTTCCTTGCATTCTGGGCTGCATGCCCTCATACATAATCCCTTGCATTCCGGACTGCATACCACCATACATACTGCCTTGCATACCAGGCTGAAAATTAGCTCCAAAATTCCCTTGCATTCCCATGCCTCCTTGAGGGTAACCCCCAATCATAGATTGGAACATGGAACCACCGCCAAAATAGCCTGGATGCATAGATTGTTGCGGAATAGGTGGCTGTCCGAAAAAGGAACTCTGTGGGTTTGCACCATGAGTGTTCTGCATGTTAGAAAACTGTCCAAGAGCAGGATCCTGTGGGAAGGCACTAATATTGCCCTGAGGTGGGTTACTAGAACGCACCTTCTTCTTCTTCTTCTTAGGCTCAGAAGGGGCTCTCATAAATTCAGCAAACTTCTCACTTTGCGTGAGCTGTAGAAGCACATCCACTGCCCTTGCCAAACGGGCTTTAAACTGGGCATCATCTTCCTCTCTACTTGGCATGTCTTCTGGCTGCATTACATCCTCATAACGTGCATCTTCTGCAGCCTGTTCTCCTGCAAGTACATCCTCAGATTCAGTCCTCTCAAGAGTGGTCTCCTACTCTTCCTCATCATCATAATCATAATCATCTTCAGAGTCTGACATCTTGCTGAAATTTCCAACAATGGCTTTCCTTGAGACAACCACGAGCTCACCCCCTTAAGAAAGTTGATGATGGTCCCGGCAACGGAACCTTGAAACTGGCCTCTGGTAGAAACCAAAGTGTGGTAGACTAGCAGTCACCCAATCCAATTGTAGTCCGGCCAATAAAACAAATAAACAGGAGCTAGAGTGCTCCAACACATGAAAGAGAATGACACGTGTTGGCCCCAAAGCTTGGCGCTCCTTTCGGTATTTCTTTATTCAATTTCAATGGAAAAGTTTAAATGATTACAACATGGCCATTCATGGCTCGTATGTCTGCAAGTCCAATTTGCCAATCCTCTGGACCTCTTAGCATAGAGGTTACACATAGCTTTGTGTCCCAAGAACACCACACTGTTATCTCCTCTAATCTGCTAAGTCAGTGCATCCATGAGGCCTTGAATATGCATTTGACTGAACCATGCACATAGCCACAAACTCAGCCATGAAAACAGTCCACAAACTCTTCCAAATCAGTCCACAATCTTGCCCTGTTTCCACCCTCTGAACTGCCAAACCCTTCCTCTCACAAAGGGCCAGAGAGAACAACTCCGGAACAGTCACGAGCCAATGAAAAGGGAGACTCAATATGCTCAATATGACACCTCCTGCAGTCCCACCTGCTCACAAAGAGAGAGAGAGAAACTTACAGTCCTTGTGTCGCTTTTCACAAGAGAGAAAGGGTGCGATGAAAAACCCCGTTCAGTCCTGCCCTCTTGTCTTGCAGCTGGGAGAGAAAACCTGTGAGAGAACCTGCTGTCCAGCCTTGTGTTCCCCTCCTACAGTCCATGCTTCTCAGTTGACAGTTAGCTTCTTGCCGAAAGCAAAGGAGAGAAGAAGAAGAAGATCCTGCAGGCGCCTGTATACTCTGCAGCACAGCAGCCAATCTGTCCTCCAAAGGCCAAAGAGAGAGATAGAAAAGAAGGCCTGTGTCTCTGCCCTGTAGAGCAGCACAGCAGCCAACCCTTTACTCTCCAACAAGCATGCGTAAAGTGCTATTCAGCTGCGCCTGTAGCCTCAGTAGCACAGCCCGCCTGCAGTCCTTCCAAAAAGCCACAGTAGGCCTGAAGCGCAGCCCGCCAGCCCTTGTTTTCTCCCAAAAAGCAAGAGATAGAGAGAGGCGTGTCCCCCAAAAATAGTGTAGCCTCCATAAATAGCCTAGGGGCCACCCAAGGTTATAAAACCTTTCAAACTTTAATTCTTGGCCACCAAAGGCTATAAAACCTTTTAATCTTTAATTCTCTTTGTCCCCTTCACACATGGGGTTGTCCACACGTTTCCTTTTTGTCCGGCCACCCAAGTATGAACATTTAAATATATAACTTGCTCACCGACCACCATGCTCACACTTATGCTGCACCAATTTCAAAGGGTCATGACAGCATGCCCCACTGGGCTTACACTCTTTGTCGTCGAAGGATATTGTGGATTTGTAGATGATGAGTGGAACGACGAGATCTTTGGGGTCAAGGCTGATCACGCTCTCCCTTTTAACACCCGGGGCGTGTGGGGTCGACGGAGGGTCACGTGCCCGTGCTAAAGCCGGAAGAGGAAAAGGAACTCTTAGATTTGCTACGTGAATTCTAGGATTGTTTTGCACGGAAGTATAGTGATATGAAGGGGATTCCACTAGAAATAGTGAATAATACCATCCATATCTTGAAAGGTGCATGACCAATGAAGCACCAAACTTATCCTATGAGCCCAAATGTGAGCGGTGCGCTATATGTCTAGTGTTCCTGTTGAGCCCAAGTGATATCCTTTGTATTCGCCGGATGTGAACCAAAAAAGTCTGAGTTTGAGAGGCATCTCATTGACTCCGACTCTCGGAAGGCTGTCTCAACATGGTCTCTAGCTATCGACAGAGCTTGAGTAAGTACATGCCGAGGCATCTGTAGCTATCAACCTGGGAGAGAAGGCTAATCCATACAGTGGAATCTTCCACAGATCTATCATCTTATAGTAGGGTGGGCATTGGAACATGTAATGCTCCTCTGTCTCCACCTTCCCAGTTGTACAGACCCTGCATATCGTGCCTCTTGTGGGATATCCTCTCGTGAGTTGATGCCCTCAGCTGGCCAATAGCAATCCGCATGGCATGTGACATGTGTCTATGGAGATATTTAGGGCCCTCAATGAAACTATCCTCCAAAACTCCGAGGAAGTGCTCTGTGTAAAATTAAATTTTCATAGAAAGTGAAACCGGCCTGAAGGGCGGTGGAACAAACACTCGCACATAAAACACTTCAACGCCATTGAGGACCTAGAAAAGGAAAACAAACAGGGGGAGCTAGAGTGCTCCTGCAAACAGTACACGGACACCGATTGGCCCCAAAACGCAGTGGCGCCCCTTGCGGTATTTCTTTAATTGATTATAAGAGCTTTGATTACAATATAAGGCTGGAAACACAGCCATCACAGTAGAACCCTTGAAGCCTGCAAAGAACCTGCATCTGGCTTCTTGTCCACTCGGCATCCACAAACAAGTCCAGCCATTGTTCACATCGAAAGACTCTCTCACATTGAGTCTGCATACAGAAGCTTTCTGCCATGATCAAGGCTGCCACAACCATCCATAGCCTCTCACACTATAAACAGCATCACACCCTGACACATCCAGTGCTTCTGCATCACAACACAAACTCCCAAACTGTCTCTCAAAGGAGTATCACAGCACAGCATACCATACAGTCGACACACCTGTACAAACCCTCTCTACCTTCCAAGGGTACTATCCATCTCTGTCATGGATTCCCTGTCCCCTGCCCAATCAGTAGCAAGGCTATACCAAACATGTGTGGCATGTGACCTATCTCCTAGAGAAACCCAAATACATGTTTTCTCCAGAAACCTACGACCTGTTTCCACATGAAACCCTTAGGCCTGTTTCCCTTTGAAACTTCTGTCCTGTTTCCCATACATCTAGTTACCTGTTCCCTCATGAAACATCTGGCAACATAGAGATGCCCATAATTGTAAGTCCCTCTCTTCCTTTCTAGCAGGAAGAAAACAATCTGCTCCATGAGCACGCAGCCATGCGAGCTTGCATCACTCCCATGCCAAGAAACATAACCAAGTGACCTTGTACTTGCAGCCAAAAACCCAAGCACATAGCTGAATTTGCAGCCAAACAAAAACAGCCCATAAACAGTCCCAAAACAGTCCCGAACCAAAGCATAGAGAAGCTGAAAGTTCCATCAGTTGAACACCATCATCATGATGTCTATGTTCATGAAAAACCAGCCCCTATCCTCCTTTATGTCAAGAGAAGCCAGCCCCTTTCCACTCAGGAGAAGAGCACACACTGTCTGTCCCGCACTGCCTGCATCTGCTCGTTTGCCAAGGGAAAGAGAGAGAACATGACGTGCTGACACCCATACCTGCAGTGGCTATTCAGTCCACGTGCAGCCAGTCCAGCAGCCACCTAACACTTTCCCTTCTGCAACCATCAAGAGCCTATAGAGCCTACGGTCCTTGAGAAAGAGAACCAGCCCACGTGTGCTCATCTATCCAGCAGCCGTCTCTGTGCACAGGAGAAAACCATGCGCTGCTCTGTCCAGCGTTGCCTGCAGCCATCTGTTTGCCAAGAGAGAGAGAGAAAGAGGCCTGAATTCTGTCCTGTAGCGCAGCACAGCAGCCAGCCTTCACTCTCCCAAAAAGCATGCATAAGGAGGTATTAAGCTGCGCATGTACACTCTGCAGTCCATCCACGTGCATCCTCCACGCAGCCGACTTGTACCTGCAGTTCAGCATGCCTCTGTCTCCTGCCCTGCCCTTCACAGACACCTGGGAGAGAGAAAGAGTTCAACGTGTTCTCCTGTGTACACTGCCGAACAGCCCTCCCTGCGAAAAAGCACACACACATCTAGAGATAGGCGCCCCTTTCTGCCTGCCAGCCCCTCTTCTTCACAAAAAGCACACGTGGCCCCAAAATAGCATATGGGCCACTTTTTCTTTCATAAAAGGCATTAAAAATGATTTTAAAGGTTTTTAAAACCTTTTAAGTTAAAATCTCTTTGCCCCCCTTCACACTTGGGGTTGTCCACATATGGGCTCCCTTTTTGACTCCAACCTGATGCCATTCACACTGTCCACCATGTCCCCGTGCACACCTGCATCTTGTCCAGAGAAAAACACAGGGTCGTAACATACCCCCCTCTTGAAAAATGGCAAGCGTCCTCGATTGCACTCAATGGCACAGTAAAGCATCTCATGAGCAAAGACACCCCATATGGCAAAAACAATGGCCTTCCAATGCATCTGGGTGATAAAATAATCATCCTGCACAATAAGCCACACTGTCCTCTTGCTTGTTCCTTCAGAACCTACAGCAAAAGTCTAAAACCAAACGGAAACACGTTAACTGTGTTAGCCAAAAACAAAACCATGCATCATTCTACATATGACAAACATATGCAATGACACATATATGTATTCACAAACAATATGCTCCTCAAAATGCTCTACCTACTCCAAAGTAACAGTCTAAGGGTTGCTCGCAAGCCTTACGCCCATGGGCATCCCGCAAGACCCACGACTGATGGTACAACATGAGCATATGCAAGCACTCAATGCATCCAAACACTACATCGAGTAAGTACTTTCCCACATATGTCTCATGGCCATCCCGCAGGAGTTACACCCAATGGTGCATCCATGAACATAATAAAGCACTTGATGTATCATACCAACATACATGCAGCACTCAACACAATGCAGAGTATTTCCCAATGTATTCTCAATGGTACAAGAATCCAATGGCACCAGAATACAAAAATACCTCTACCTCAAAAAGTGTATGCATACATGCACAAATAGAGTTCGATCCATATTTCCATGAACCAAACCAACTCTAGGACTGCTCGCAAGACTTATGTCCTCCATAGAGTTATCCATAGTTGCAGTTAGAGTTCAAGGTGCGCGCGACTGTGAACCATACTCAACCACCATCTCCTGTGACTAGTACACAATATCATAGAAGTCCCATAAGCAGATGTACTGTCAGCCTCAGTACCTTCGGGTGAATACAAAGATGTCACCAAGCGACTCCTAGATAACAAATGAGCCTGTCTGTAACAAGAAGGGAGCGGAGGTGCTACCCCCCTCTTGAGCATCAAGCAATGCTCCAGACCTATGCTCTGCTGAACCTGAATGAGCCGTAACAAGAGTCGACTCCAACTCATAGGCATCAAGATAAAGCTGCAAAACCTGAGGTGAATCTGCTAAGTCACCCTCCTCCATCCACTTCGCATCCATCAGTGAACCTCCTCCATCCACTTCGTATCCATCAGTGAACAGCTCTTGAACTTCACAGGATAGCGATGGGAAACCTTACCCTGTACCTTTCTTTCCTTATGTGCCAGTATATGCTCAGGAATAAGAACCTCGTCAAGTTCCTCCACTTCCATCTGATACATCCTGAGGCACCCAAAACCTGCTTGCACTCCACCCAAGTGGTAAGCACAAGTCCTCGATGAAGCATAGTAGATCACCACTGCTAAACATAGAAAGAAACTGTCTTCCGAACCCATGAAGCCTCTATGAAGATACCACCGGTGACAAAGTGTCGAAAGCCATAGCCTTCAACGCATCTCGTGCACCATAACACTTCAACTGCTTCTTGTTCCTGGCCGACTACTTCTTGTCCCTGTTGTCTTTTCTCTCGAGCTTCATCTTCAGCTCTTGCTCTTCACCTCATATAGGCAAAGACACAAAATCCTGAAGTGTGTCCTGCACTTCCTTTTCACTTTCCTCATGTTGAAGCTTTTGATGTGACTCTCATGAGACAACCATGAGCTCGCCCCCTTAGGAAAGTTGGCGATTGTCCCGACCAAAGCAACCACGGACTCGCCTCCTTGAGAAAGTCGACGATGTCCCGGCAACGGAACCTTGAAACCGGCCTGAAGGGCGGTGGAACAAACACTCGCACATAAAACACTTCAACGCCATTGAGGACCTAGAAAAGGAAAACAAACAGGGGGAGCTAGAGTGCTCCTGCAAACAGTACACGGACACCGATTGGCTCCAAAACGCAGTGGCGCCCCTTGCGGTATTTCTTTAATTGATTATAAGAGCTTTGATTACAATATAAGGCTGGAAACACAGCCGTCACAGTAGAACCTTTGAAGCCTGCAAAGAACCTGCATCTGGCTTCTTGTCCACTCGGCATCCACAAACAAGTCCAGCCATTGTTCACATCGAAAGACTCTCTCACATTGAGTCTGCATACAGAAGCTTTCTGCCATGATCAAGGCTGCCACAACCATCCATAGCCTCTCACACTATGAACAGCATCACACCCTGACACATCCAGTGCTTCTGCATCACAACACAAACTCCCAAACTGTCTCTCAAAGGAGTATCACAGCACAGCATACCATACAGTCGACACACCTGTACAAACCCTCTCTACCTTCCAAGGGTACTATCCATCTCTGTCATGGATTCTCTGTCCCCTACCCAATCAGTAGCAAGGCTGTACCAAACATGTGTGGCATGTGACCTATCTCTTGGAGAAACCCAAATACATGTTTCCTCGAGAAACCTACGACCTATTTCCACATGAAACCCTTAGGCCTGTTTCCCTTTGACTTCTGTCCTGTTTCCCATACATCTAGTTACCTGTTCCCTCATGAAACATCTGGCAACATAGAGATGCCCATAACTGTAAGTCCCTCTGTTCCTTTCTAGCAGGAAGAAAACAATCTGCTCCATGAGCACGCAGCCATGCGAGCTTGCATCACTCCCATGCCAAGAAACATAACCAAGTGACCTTGTACTTGCAGCCAAAAACCCAAGCACATAGCTGAATTTGCAGCCAAACAAAAACAGCCCATAAACAGTCCCAAAACAGTCCCGAACCAAAGCATAGAGAAGCTGAAAGTTCCATCAGTTGAACACCATCATCATGATGTCTATGTTCATGAAAAACCAGCCCCTATCCTCCTTTATGTCAAGAGAAGCCAGCCCCTTTCCACTCAAGAGAAGAGCACACACTGTCTGTCCCGCACCGCCTGCATCTGCTCGTTTGCCAAGGGAAAGAGAGAGAACATGACGTGCTGACACCCATACCTGCAGTGGCTATTCAGTCCACGTGCAGCTAGTCCAGCAGCCACCTAACACTTTCCCTTCTACAACCATCAAGAGCCTATAGAGCCTACGGTCCTTTAGAAAGAGAACCAGCCCACGTGTGCTCATCTATCCAGCAGCCGTCTCTGTGCACAGGAGAAAACCATGCGCTGCTCTGTCCAGCGCTGCCTGCAGCCATCTGTTTGCCAAGAGAGAAAGAAAGAAAGAAAGAAAGATTTTATTAACGTCTTCCAAAAGACCGAACTCGGCCTATGAGACAAATCGGAGTACATGTATGGGGTATCCTCTGTCATCCCAACAAAATGAAAAAGTACTGAATAAAAAAGCTGAATCTGGGTGTGCAGGGGATGGAGCTCTATTACTAGGAGAATGCAAAGCTATATGCATGGAGTATACAATCATGATATGCAACCTAGCTAGCTCCATCCTGTACCATACTGGGGGTATAAAATGGTATACATCAGTGAAGGGGGTGTCCACAGCTCCCTGAAGAACATGCCTGGGTGTGCTCTGAAGCGAGCCAGTCGCTTCGCACCCTCTCTGTGAAACTGAGCTCTGATCTCTGTCATCTCTCTCTGGTATAGGCGTGGTGTCCGAAAGCCAGGTGTCCTCTGTCTCCTGCGGGCTCTAAGTGTCTCTGCTCTCTGGAGAGTAATTCCCTGCCGTGTAGGGGCTGGGAGGGGTATGGATCTCTGAAAAAATGTAGTAATCTGTGTCTGTCGCCCCCCCTCTGGAGCTGTCTGAGCCTGTAATAATGTCTCTCTGTGGCGCTGTATGTCTAGAATGTATCTCCCCAGTATGCGCTGGTCTGCTGCCTCAAAGATCTGGCGTAGGGAATGTGGCTCTCTGAATAAAATGGGATATCTCTCTCTGATGGCTGTATATGCTCTGCATCTGCATACATAATGCTCCTCACTCTCCACCTCCTCTCTGCACAATCTGCATACCCTCTCCTCTCGGGTGATCCGTGCTGCTCTGCCAGTCTCAATCTCCAATCGGTGTGATGAAACTCTGAGCTGACCAATAGCCACTCGGGAGCCGTGTGGTAAAAAGCCCTCCATGTATCTAGGCCTCTCTATAAATCCATCATCAGTGATACTCATGAAGTGATCTCTGTAGTATAGCATCTTCGGTGGAAGAGGCTGTGTAGGCGATATCCATGTCTCTCGTGTATAGAGCTGCCATAGATCCTGTCTCAATACTCTGTTCCTCTCACTATGAGAGAGACGGATATGTGGTGCATCCCTGTCATACTGGAATGGTGGTAGATGATCCATGTCTAGGCCATGCTGTGAGAACCAATGTGTGACCTGTGCATACCATGATCCTCTGTCTCCTGCCTCAGCCAACTGTCTAGATGCCTGAAGGCTGGGAGAGTGAAGGCTGGCTGCTGTGCTGCGCATGTACACTCTGCAGTCCATCCACGTGCATCCTCCACGCAGCCGACTTGTACCTGCAGTTCAGCCCACGTGCATCCTCCACGCAGCCGACTTGTACCTGCAGTTCAGCATGCCTCTGTCTCCTGCCCTGCCCTTCACAGACACCTGGGAGAGAGAAAGAGTTCAACGTGTTCTCCTGTGTACACTGCCGAACAGCCCTCCCTGCGAAAAAGCACACACACATCTAGAGATAGGCGCCCCTTTCTGCCTGCCAGCCCCTCTTCTTCACAAAAAGCACACGTGGCCCCAAAATAGCATATGGGCCACTTTTTCTTTCATAAAAGGCATTAAAAATGATTTTAAAGGTTTTTAAAACCTTTTAAGTTAAAATCTCTTTGCCCCCCTTCACACTTGGGGTTGTCCACATATGGGCTCCCTTTTTGACTCCAACCTGATGCCATTCACACTGTCCACCATGTTCCCATGCACACCTGCATCTTGTCCAGAGAAAAACACAGGGTCGTAACAGAAAGCTTTGCGGGGACACCAATGTCTTGCTCACATGAAGCCCTCTGAGATCTGGTCGAATAAGGTGATTGATCTCTTGCTGGGAAAACGGGGAATCAAGGCTATACTAATAGAGGGGGGGAGACAATCCATTTGAAGACTGTGTCAGGCGAGAAACCTGAGAGTACTAACATCTATTGTGCTCATCTCGGTCCAGTTGCATCAAGGACTTCAGAGCCAAGCGTGGGAAACGGTCACCATTGAGTGTATGTCAGTGGTGGATGTACATGATAGACTGGGATAGAGTGTCTATGCCCAAGGGAGGTGCTCCAAACTCCGCTAGAGCACTCTCATGTGGCACACACTGCTTATTCCTGATCATACGTGAGAGCGTCATAACCTGCCACCTCTCTATTCTCCCTCCACTCCTCATCTATTAAATTTGGTCCCCAGAAAAGGGCCCCATGTATCACTGCAGGTTGCACCAAGGTGTCAAAAAGCCAAACCTTGGTGCGGGGTTCCTGACAGTGGGTTTGGAAACAATGTCTCTCCAAACGGGTCAAGGATGCATATCCTCTTGTCAAGCGGGCCTCGGCAGCTAGTTTTATGGAAAAAATCAGGCCTATGAAGGTCATTCCAAGGTATACATAATCTCCACCTGGGATCTTGTGAATAGAAAAGACATTCTAGCTCACCTCTGATAAGATCATAATCTTGGTTTTTCAGAGATTAACCATGAGGTCTACCGTCTCTCATCACAGAACCTCTGCAATGCATCAAGATGTCTCTGTAATCCTTCTGCTTGAATTGGAGATCAGGACTGTCATTTGCATATAGCAAAATGGGCACAATGGCTTGATCCAGCCGTTAACTTGTGTCCCCAAACATGTCCACAAATGATGAAGCCTCATCTCTATATAGCATGAATAGTGTAGGAGAAAGTGGGCAGCCCTATTTGACCCTGATAGTTGCTATTGATGTCTCCCGAAAGGCCTCCTGGTGCATGTATCTTGCCTATCACGGCAACAATCCCCATATTATGTCTGATGAAAACTGGAGCTCCTGTAGACTGTGCAGAAGTCAGGGGTGAGGGACCGACAAGTCAAAAGCTTGTGAAGTCCACAAAGCAGCAATACACATGTTGCTCCCTCACCTCGTATATAATGGCTCAGACAGTAGAATGGTTTCTCCTAAAGCCTGCTTGGCCTAGGGTTCTATCCCTATCTCTGCCAAAAAACTTATCTCATCCTTCAATACTATCCCATAGATCTTGGCCATTGTTTTGGCCTATCATGATGGTCCTATAATTGCTTCCGGGGTCTCGTGTTTTATGGACAGGGACCCCGGACAATGATGTTGGTGGTCCAAGAAGGGGGGAAGCTTTCACACAAGGCCCTATAAGGGCTAGGGTATTATGCCCATGTGCGAAGTGTTCCACCCATGGTTCTTAGGCCAACCATTATGCAGCTTTAATAGGTCCTTGTGACATTAAAAGTGTTAAATAGAATGGTTGAAGTGGGGCGTGGAATGTGCGACATATCTGGTGTGGGTTGCTTTGGCATATCATAAAGATGTTGTGCACAAGATATTCCTAGGTGAGGGGACTTGTGATGGGCGTGGGTGGTCTCTTCTCCTCTACAATGCATCAGGCGTCCGAGTTGTTTCCAGTGTGCACTCAAAAAGAGTTGGTACAACTCCATCTTGCGCTTAGCTAAGAACTCACGCTTCTTTCAATGAGTAAGGGGGCAAGGGTCTTTTCATTTCTCATGCAGAGATCCTTCCGCATGCTCGTTCTTGTAGGAGGTAAAAGGCATGCATTCTTGCATTCCTTATCAAACCACCTAGAGAGAGAAAGAAAAGAAAGTTATATTAATGTCTTCGAAAGGCCCAAAGGGTCTATGAGATGTGTACAGTGTCCATGAAATCTCGGCATGGATGAGAGTGGAAATCCACAAAGCAATAGTATACATTCTGTTTCCATGACCTTGGCAGCGGGGAGAGAGAGAGAGAGAGAGAGAGAGAGAGAGAGAGAGAGAGAGTGTCTATAGGCCAAAAGATGTTACATGTAATCCATATGTAAACTGAATGTCAAAACAACACGAAAAGAAAAAGAACAGGTCCCTGTGTACACAATTTAGTAAGTAGAAACAAAAATCTCATGTGTCCTCAACAGAGTATAGGGCCATAATATCCACCTCCTATGGTGCCTCCTTGTGGCTAGAGGTTTGACAAAAACTCAGTACAAAGGCCTTTGTGTGAATATATGCTCTTATGTGTTGGGGTAAAGGCATTATGCCCACCCTTATAGTGTGTACAAGCCCATAAGTTATAGTACATAGTACACTTAGTACTTTTAATGTACTAAGTGCACTATGTGTACTAGTGCAATATACATGTGTGATAGGGGAGTCACACACTCAATGCTTGAGTTGACTTATCCCCACAACTCTCTCTCTCTCTCCCTTCTTCTCTGTGTGTTTGTCTCTGACATGAAACCTAACCCTAATTCTTTCTCCCATTCAACTGGTATCAGAGCCCTGGTTTTAGGGTTTTGTTCTCAAGGGTGCAGAGCTGGAAATCGACTGTGGAAGAGCTACGGGCAGAATTGCAGCGATGGAAGTTGCCTGTGCGCAGAGCTGTTGAACCATTCGCAGGCAGGTGGGCGGAAAGAGGAGGAGTCGAGGGCAGCCATTTCTCCTTCAGCAGAGAGGCGGAGGTGACGTTGTGCTGCAACAGACCTTTGTAGTGGCTAAAGGCATGTCAGTTAGCGACTGACTGTGAAGTGAAAGTCGACTGGAGAAGAAGCGCAAGGACACGAACGTGGCGCAGTCTGTGTGAGCGTTAGCCACAAGGCGGAGGCGGCGTTACGTGTCCCCGTGAGGGCCCATCGCGTGTAGCGCTGGCCACCAGGCAGGCGGGCGTCCATCGAACACACCTACGAGCGAGCCCCTATAGCTGCCAGGTTCGGTGAGAGCCGTCGCGTGTAGCGCTGGCCCTGGGCAAGTTTGCTTCGCTCCTCGTCACCTTCTCCAAGGCGTAACAGCAGCGCTCACAGCAAATCAGGCGTCTATAGCGAAAACGCCTCAACCAGCCTCCATTTTTTTTTGGGGTCTATCGTTGACACCAGCTCCCCTTTATCGCTGCAGAGCTCCTCAGCTATTGTCCCTGCACAGCAGCAAATACGAAGCCCTCCCTCTTTTCCTGCATCAGAAATCAGAAATTTACGAGGTATTTGCTTCAATTTTTTTTTGGGATTTGCAATTGAGCAGGTACAATCATCAATTAAGCATGTACAGGTGCCAAATTGCTCAATTTTTTAGCAAAATTGGCAAAATTGGGTGACATTGGTCACAATCAGAGTCAATTTGCAGGAAATTGGATGTCGAAATTTGGGACTTTTGATGTAATTGTGCAATTAAGCATTCATACATGCTGTATGATGTGAGAAATTTCACATTCGGGCAAAATTGCAGGAAATTGATGTGCAAATCAAAGGGCTTTTGTGCCAATTGGATTGATTTGCATGCAGGTACTCGCATTTGATGCTTTGGGCAATGTGATGATGCCTGTCAAGCACTCAATGTGCCTGTAAATCAAGGGGCTTTTATGTATTGGATGTATATGTGGACAAGGGAAGCATCGTGAAGACTCTGGATGCCTTCATGTGCGTTAATGTACCATGTATGATCAGAAATTGATCTTAAATCAAGGGGCTTTTCAAGATTTTATGCTTGTTGAGCTTGGCAAAACAGCAGGCAAGACTTTTATGCCTTGAATCCTCAGAAATCAGCTTGCAGTCAAGGGGCTTTTGCCCAATTTCTGTTCGGGACTGTTGTATGCAGTGATCGGGACTGTAAAAGTCTGATTTTCACTCATTTGGACAGCCAGGAGAGCATTTATTGCTGTTGTACTTGCTAGTACAGATTTGGTACAACTTTGTGCAAGTTTTGGCATGGCTGTACACTGATTTGAGTGAGGAAAAGGTTCATTTTCAGTTGCTGTACTTGCCGGTACAGGTTTGGTACATCACAGGTGAGCACTTGGTAGTACTGTTGTACAGTACTTTGAAAGGGGAACAGAGCACATTTAAGGTGCTGTCCTAAATCTGCAGCAACCAGATTTTGGTGATTTCATCACATACAGTGGGAGTAGAGTTGCATTTGTGCTTCCGCAGTGGGAGATAAACTTTGGGAGAACAACTGTGAGCACTTTGTGTGCTTTTGGTGCAGTGTTTGCACATTTTGCAGGGAGTCAGGCATTGACAGGTTGCATATTGCTATGGCAACCACAGGTGAGAGCTCTTCATTGCTTCACATCAAGAAGCTTGAAGGCTCACATAACTATGATATTTGGCAAACCCAGTGCTATATTGTGTTGCTCCAGAAAAAGCAGCACAAGCCTATCAAAGAAAGGGGTGTAATGCCCGCTTCTCTTACTGCTGAAGAGTGGGAAGATATGGATGAGATGGCAAGATCTACTATCATGTTGTCTGTGTCAGACTCTTTACTTTTCAGCATTCGTGAAGAGAAGACAGCTTGGGGAATGTGACAGAGATTGCAGGACTTGTATGCTCAGCAAAGTGCCTCAAGCAAAGTGTATTGGTTGAAGAAACTCATAGGTCTTCAGATGAAGGAAGGGGCGTCTATGACAGCCCATCTAAATGAGTTTAATGGTATTGTCAGCCAAGTTATAAATCAAAAGTTGGCAATGGACGATGAGTTCAAAGCCACCTTTCTCTTATGCACTTTGCCAGAGAGTTGGGACACATTCAGGACAGCCACTAGCAATTCGAATGCTATGATGTCATATGCAGATGTTGAGGGTGCTCTTCTTCAAGAAGAGATGAACAGGAAAAACAACTCTGTTGGAAAGTCCAATGCAATGAATGCACGTGGGAGATCCCAGCAAAGGGGTAAAAGCCAAGAACGGGGAAGGAGCAAGTCCCGCTCCAAAAAGGACTTGGAATGCCATTATTGTGGCAAGAAGGAACACATCAAAAAGCAATGCTACAAATGGAAGAATGATCAAAAGGAAAAGGGCAAAGGAAAAGACAAAGACAAAGATGAAGCCAAAGATGTAAAGCCAAAGGGCAAAAGTGGAGTCAAGATTGAAGAAGTCAATGTGTCACATGCAGGTGACAGTGAGGATGAGGTCCTATTCACATCTTCACTTGATGCCCATTCACTTCTTGCAGGAGATGGTCATGGTATGCACTCATGGATCATTGATTCAGGTGCCTCCTTTCATGTCATAGGTTGCAGAGACTTGTTTGTCAGGTATACTGCTGGCAATGAAGGAGTAGTTTATTTGGGTGACAACCATGCATGCAAGATTCTTGGCATAGGTGATGTGAGGCTTGTGTTTTCAGATGGCTTACAGCTTATGCTCCATGATGTCAGGCATGTGCCTGAGATCAAGAAGAACCTGCTTTCTACTGGACAGCTTGATGATGCTGATTATGTTACCACATTTGGTCGTGGAAAGTGGAAGATTAGTAAGGGCTCACTGGTTGTTGCCAGAGGCTCTAAGGTGGACACTCTTTACTTCATGCATGCAGGTGTTTGACACCATGCCAATGTAAATGCAACCGAGCTGCCGGAAATCTCTATGTGGCATAGCCAGTTGGGACACATGAGTGTCAAAGGAATGGAGCAATTGTCTCGTTTTGGTTACTTGCCTTCTCTAAAGTTTTCAAGTTTTCAGTTTTGTGAGCATTGTATATATGGCAGGCAACTCCAGTGTGAAAGAGTGCACAGAGCGGAAGCAGAGTGGCACTAGAATGTGCTGAACAGAGAGTGCAAGAGAGAAAGAGATATGGAGCAAACTATGCTGAATATACTGAACCAAAACAGTCCCAAGCAAGAGACAGTGATAGTCTCATAAGTGAGGGAGCAAATAACTACAAGACTCTATGAAAAATGAGAGGCCAGCACCCACTATTTATAGTGGGGAAGAGCTGGCCGACTGGAGCATGGAAACAGGCCGACTGGAGCTGTTGGACATAGCTCCCTAGAAAAATGCCAGAAAGGCTGGGAAAAATCCCAGAAAAATACTAAAAAAGGGGTGGCCAGCCCACAAACAAGGGCCATGCAAAAGGGGACCAAATGGGCACCATACAGAGCAGAAACTGGGGATGAAAGTGCTAACACCCCCTCTCAGCACCAGATGCTGAACAAACTCCGAGAATCCGAAGATGAGGAGCCAAGGAAGCCTGAGAAACCGGCTTGGTGAACAAATCTGCAGCATTCTCCGCGGAAGGACAATACTCCAAACGCAAATCTCCAGCAAGAACCCGTTCACGAACATAGTGATACTGAATCTCAATGTGTTTCGTACGAGCATGAAACACAGGGTTCTTGGCGATGGCGATGCAACTCTGATTGTCACACCAAAGAAGAGTAGATCCGGTAGGAGGACAGCCAAGCTCCTCCAATAATCTCCGCAACCATATCGCCTCACATGCAGCATAGCAAACTGCACGGTACTCCGCCTCGGTAGAGGAAAGCGCCACAGTAGGCTGCTTTTTACTGCTCCAAGAAATGGCTCCAGACCCAAGTGAAAAAAGACAACCAGTGGTCGAACGCCGTGTATCTGGATCTCCAGCCCAGTCTGAGTCAGACCATCCAACAAGAGTGCGTCCTTGGCCATAAAAGATGCCAAAATCCAGAGTGCCACGTAAGTACCGAAGAACTCTGAGAGCACACCGCCAATGCTGCTGACGGGGTTTGGATGAGAAGGAACTCAATAAACTGACTGCGAAGCATATGTCCAATCGGGAGTAGGTCAACCATACCAAACAACCGACGAGAACCCGATACTGGCCCTGATCAGTCCCTGGAGAAGCATCAAGTGAAGAAAGCTTCTCACCAATATCCAAAGGAGAAGATACTGGTTTGCACCCAGTTATCTGAAATCTGTCGAGAATCTCCCGAGTGTACTTCTGCTGAGAGAAGAAAATGCCCTTCGAGGTCTGCCAAATCTCAAAGCCAAGAAAATAGTGCAAGAGGCCCAGATCCGTCATCTCAAACTCTGTCTCCAAAGCATCCATAACAGAACGGATCCGCACAGAATAAGAACCTGTAAAGATGAGGTCATCAACATAGACCACAATGATAACAATCAACCCCCTCTCAAGGAGGATATAAAGGTTCGAATCTGCATGAGAGCGGCGCAGGCCGAGCTTCTGAAAGAACTCATCAATCCGCTGGTACCAAGCCCGCGGAGCCTGCTTTAGACCATATAAAGCCTTCTTCAGCCGGTACACATGATCCTGTTTGCCCGGAACAACAAATCCTGGCGGCTGATCAACATAAACCTCCTGTGTAAGCTCTCCATTCAAGAAAGCCGACTTGACGTCCATCTGGAAAACGGGCCATCTATGATGTCCTGCAAGTGCAAGAACGGTGCGAATGGTAGTCATTCGGGCCGTTGGAGCGAAAGTCTCATCGAAGTCGACACCGGGGCGCTGAGCATAACCCTTGGCAACCAACCTCGCCTTGTGCTTGTCCAAGCTGCCATCAGCTCGGAACTTTGATTTGAAAATCCAACGCACACCAATCACCTTACGCTGCAGAGGCCGAGGCACCAAAATCCAAGTGCCATTCCGTTCGATAGCATCCAGCTCTGTCTGCATAGCATGACGCCAAGACTCATGTGAAAGAGCCTCGTCTACAGAAGTGGGATCAGAAGGACCATTAATAATTGTAGACATAAGAGCATAATTAACAAACATGTTGCCCTCATGAATTTGTTTCCCTGTAACTCTGGAAGAACGCCGAAGAGAACCAGGCGGAGGAGCAGAAGGAAGCTCACGTAACCCAGAGTCACGAACTGTCTGATAATACCAACCAGGTACAGATCTGCTCGAACTCGCCGGAGGAGGAGCAGGGTCATCATCATCTGACTGAGAATCCTCAGCTGGAGGTGTGACAGTAACAGCGGGAGCAGGAGGATGAGTAGGAGGAGGAGAAGGAGGTGCAGGAAGAAGAAGCTCACCAAGCTCACCACCCCCCTCTGAAGATGTAGGAGTCTCGTCGAACACCACATCACGGCTCACAATAACTTTACCGGCTTGAGGATCATAAAGACGATATGCCTTGGACACAGTGCTGTATCCGAGAAAAGTCATGCGCTGAGACTTCGAGTCCAACTTGGAGCGGTGCTCCTTAGGCACATGAACATACGCGGTACATCCAAATATCCGGAAATGAACAACAGAGGGCTTCTCACCATGGAAAGCCTCATATGGAGTTTTGTCGGGAAGAGCAGCAGTAGGAGACCTATTCTGAATGTAGACAGCAGTGGAAGCCGCCTCAGCCCAGAAACGTCGAGGTAATGAAGAATGCTCAAGCATAGCACGGGCCATCTCCATAATGGTCCTATTCTTCCTCTCGGCAACTCCATTCTGAGATGGAGTATATGCTGTAGTAAGCTGTCTCCGAATGCCATGTGTCTTGCAATATTGCTTAAACTCCTGGGATGTAAACTCACCCCCTCCATCGGTCCTGAGAGCCTTGACCGAGTGACCGGTCTCTTTTTCCACCTCGGCTTTCCAATCACAGAAGTGATGAAAAGTCTCATCCTTGGTCTTCAGAAAGAAAACCCAAGTATATCTGGTAAAATCATCCACCATCACGAGCATGTACAACGCCTTACTCAAAGACGCGGTACTCATAGGACCACACAAGTCTGCATGAATGAGAGCAAGTGATGTCGAAGATCTGTGTGTCGCCTCCTTCGGAAAGGCGGCTCGGTGCTGCTTCCCCTGCAAACAAGAGGAACAAGGAGAAGACGGAGCCTTGATGGTTGGTAATCCATCAACCAACCCATCCTTCGAAGCTCGCTGCAGAAGCTGATAGCTCAAATGGCCAAACCGAGCATGCCAAAGAGCAGAAGAAGCACCAGAAGAAAGCAGAGCGGTCAGTTTGTAGAGACCACTATCTTGGACTCCCTGAGCCAAGATGCTACCAGTCGCTTTATCACGAATGGTAATCTCATAACGAGAAAAGATCACCTCCGCACCCTGAGCTGTAAGAGCACTCACTGACAAAAGGTTAAAAGCCAAATCTGGAATATACAGAACGTCAGAGAAGTACCTCTTGTCCTCTTCAGAACGGAAGATGGGGATAGTGCCATGACCATGCACTGGCACAGAAGAAGAATCACCCAGAGTGATCTCGCCTGTTCTGGCAGTGAAGTCCTCGAACCAATCTCGATGGGGTGTCATATGAGCAGTAGCACCGCTATCAACAATCCAAGACCGTGACTGAGAAGTCACAAGAGCAAGTATACGCCGAGTACCTGCTAAGAGAAGAATTCCATCATCCTTCTTGGGTTGAGACACCGCCGTTGAGGAAGAGTTCTTTGCTGCTTCATCACGCTTCTTCTTGTGACATTGGGGTGACTTGTGACCCTTCTTGCCACAATAATGACATTCAATGTCCTTATTCTTTGAAGATTTGTTATCTTTATCCTTATCGGAATCCTTGGAGTTCTTGTCAGAACCCCCTTTACCTTTCTTTTGTTGAGACTTCCCTTTATCTCGTGCTGCCAAAGCTCCATCAGGGCCACCGGAGGTGCCAGTCCGCTCCTCAAAGCGAGACTCTATCTGCATAATGGAGGGGAGAACTTCCTCCCAAGTAACTGGAACAGGACGAGGAGAAGAAACCAGAGACTGAAAGTATGCATCAAACCTCTCTGGAAGTTTGGAGAGCAGCCGAATAGCCATATCCTCTGTGGAGATGTCCTTGCCACAAACAGCAAGCTCGTCCCGGAGATCTTTCATCTTCGAGATGAAAGCAGATAAAGATGGAAACGCAGAAACTGATAAGTTCATAAGTTGCTTTTCCAATGCCAAAATCCGACCCGGAGACTTAATCTCATAGAGATCTGCAAAAGCCTTCCAAACTTCATGTGCAGCATCAGCTGTACGCACATGAGAGAGAACAGCATCCTGACAGTTCAACATCAGAAAGGAAAAAACACGTCGATCATTCGACTGCCAAATATCAATATGTGCCTGAGTCACACCACCGGAAGCAAGGGTGGGAGGGGTGGCATTGGCTGGTGTAACAAGCCAATCCCAGAGATCCACGCCACGCAAGGCCGATTTCACCTTCACCTTCCATAGGGTGTAGTTGGAACCATCCAACTTGGCAGACTCTGCAAACATATGAAGAGAAGTGGGAGCAGCCATCACAAGAGCTTGGGCTCAATCTCAAGAAATGCACAATCTCTGAAGAAAAGGTGTCCTCCACAGGTACCAAGAGTGCCACCAAAGCCTGCAACACCACAAGCCCCCTCTGCAAAGGGAAAGAACCACTGGAGAGGAAAACGCAGCAATGAAGAAGTGCTGTCCTGTAGAAAACAGGCCGCCTGCAGTCCAATCTCCAAGTGGGCAATGAAACGCTGATCTCCAAGAGCCAGATGGCTGAATCGGTGAAGCCAATCTGAAGAAAAACTGACCAGCAGAGTGCTGTCCAGAAAACGCAGCAGCAAAAAGCTATGGATCTGGAAGAAAACGCAGAGGAGGTGGTGCTGAAAACAGGGCTGAATCTGGGGCAGCAGAAAGGTTGCTAAACCTAGAGCGATGATACCATGAAAGAGTGCACAGAGCGGAAGCAGAGTGGCACTAGAATGTGCTGAACAGAGAGTGCAAGAGAGAAAGAGATATGGAGCAAACTATGCTGAATATACTGAACCAAAACAGTCCCAAGCAAGAGACAGTGATAGTCTCATAAGTGAGGGAGCAAATAACTACAAGACTCTATGAAAAATGAGAGGCCAGCACCCACTATTTATAGTGGGGAAGAGCTGGCCGACTGGAGCATGGAAACAGGCCGATTGGAGCTGTTGGACATAGCTCCCTAGAAAAATGCCAGAAAGGCTGGGAAAAATCCCAGAAAAATACTAAAAAAGGGGTGGCCAGCCCACAAACAAGGGCCATGCAAAAGGGGACCAAATGGGCACCATACAGAGCAGAAACTGGGGATGAAAGTGCTAACACAGTGCCCCCATAAGAAAGCTCTTGGACAGAAAGATGCTCAGTTAGAGCTTGTGTATACAGATGTATGTGAGATGCCTCAGCTTTCTTTGGGAGGGGCAAAATATTTTGTGTCTTTTATAGATGATGCCACACGCAAGGTATGAGTCTATCCTCTTCGTTTGAAGAGTGATACATTCTCAGTGTTTGAGAAGTTTGTTGCTCTTGTTGAGAATCAAACTGGCAAAACACTGAAGGCTTTGCGTTCCGACAATGGTGGAGAGTATATGTCCAAACAGTTTCAGGACTTTTGTGATGCTAAAGGCATCAAGAGGGAGCTCTCTACTCCTTACGATCCTCCACAAAACGGGTCAGCAGAGAGGATGAACAGGACCATTCAGGAGAAGGTCCGTTCTATGTTGTCACATGCTGCGTTACCTCATGGTTTTTGGACTGAAGCTGTTATGACAGCCGTTCATCTTATAAACAGGTCACCCAAAACGAGGCTTGGTGGGAAAGTGACAGAGGAAGTATGGACAGGGAAGCCTCCGTCCTACAAGCACTTGAGAGTGTTTGGTTGTGTTGCGTACGTGCACATACGCAGGGAAATACGCACCAAACTTGATCCTAAGTCTCACAAATGCATATTCCTAGGATATGGTGACAGAGGTGAAATGGGGTATAGACTTTGGGATCCAGTCAATAAAAAGATTATACGCAGCAATGATGTCATTTTTGATGAAACATGCATGTATAAGGAGCCTGCAAGGCAACAGGAGCCTGGCAGAGTCATCTTTGATGATGATGGACATCATGGACAACAACAAAGGGCTGTAAATCAGCCATTACAGCAACAAAACCAGCCCTTAAATGGTGTTGAAAATGGTCCAAATGGACAGCCAGAGTTGGCAGAAGATATCCCTATGGATATCCCACAGTTAGAGGAGATACCGGGCATGATTTTTCAACCTTATGGCATGGAACAGGAGCCACCAATAGGTGATATGCAGGCTGGACAGCAACCTGCAAATGATGGTCATTGGGTACGGAGGTCCACAAGACCCTCCAAAGCCCCTGACAGGTTTGTTCTAGGGGTTGACTACTTGATGCTCACTGACTGTGGGGAGCCCTCTTGTTATAAGGAGGCTTTACAGAGGGCAGACAAGGCTCTTTGGGAGCATGCCATGAAGTCAGAGATGGATTCTCTGCACAAAAATGGGACATGGAAGTTGGTGCATTTGCCTACAGGCAAGAAGGTTTTGCCTTGCAAGTGGGTTTACAGGCTCAAAGTTGCACCAGATGCAAAGCTAAGATACAAAGCCAAGTTAGTGGCTAAGGGCTTCAAGCAGGAATATGGTGTGGACTTTGATGAGATCTTCTCTCCAGTGGTCAAAATGACCACACTTAGAGCTGTATTAGCTTTGGTTGCTCATGATGATCTGGACTTGATTCAGATGGATGTGAAGACTGCTTTTCTTCACGGTGATCTCCATGAGGAGATATATATGCAACAGCCAGAGGGTTATGCAGTAAATGGAAAGGAGAATCTTGTATGCAAGCTAAAAAAGAGTCTTTATGGGCTCAAACAGGCACCAAGGGAATGGTATCATAAATTTGATACATTCATGAAATCACAGGATTTCAGGAGGAGTGACATAGATCACTGCTTATACACCAAGAAAGCTTTGGATGGCAGTCTATTGATCCTCATCTTGTATGTTGATGATATGTTGATTGCCGAGAAATCTCGTAAAGAGATGGATGTCTTGAAGAAGAGGCTGCATCAAACCTTTGATATGAAGGATTTGGGTGATGCAAATCACATCTTGGGTATGCGGATACTTCGGGACAGAAATCAGCATGTGTTGTATTTGTCTCAGAAGGAATACATTGGCAAAGTTTTGCAGAGATTCAATATGGACGGGGGGAAGAAGACTAGTACTCCTTTGCCTCCATATGTGAAACTCAGTGCTATGGACAGCCCACAGTCAGATAGTGACAGGGCTGATATGGCCAAGATTCCGTATGCTTCAGCTTGTGGCAGTCTCATGTATGCCATGGTTGCTACTAGGCCGGACATTGCATTTGTAGTGGGAGTGGTTTCTAGATACATGGCCAAACCTGGCAAGAAGCATTGGGAAGCAGTGAAAGGTGTCATGAGATACCTGAAGGGCACACAGGATATGTGCATTTGTTTTGGCAAACAGGATGCATTAGTGCATGGTTACACGGATTCGGATTATGCCGGTCATCCAGATAACCGGAAGTCTACTACCGGTTATGTGTTTACATTCACAGGAGGTGCTGTGTCATGGATATCCAAGATGCATAAGTGCACTGCCTTATCTACTATAGAGGCCGAGCATATTGCAGCCACAGAGGCTTGCAAGGAGGCATTATGGCTATCTCGGTTAGTGGTTGATTTGGGTTATACAGGGGATATTCCATTGTTGCATTGTGACAGTCAGAGTGCCATCCAGTTGGCAAAGAACCCTGTCTTTTATGCAAAGACGAAGCATGTGGATGTGAAGTATCACTTCATCAGAGAGGTGATAGAGAACAAGCAAATTCAGCTTGTTAAGATTCATACGGATGACAACCCGGCTGATCTGTTGACAAAGAGTTTGCCTCCAGAGCGGTTTGCTCATTGCAGACACTTGATGGGCATTGGATGAGGCCAGTTTCAGCCTTGATATGGCCTTGTATATTATCATGTATATGCTGATTTTTTCTTTTCCCATTTAAGGGCACTTTGCCTTTAAGTGGGAGGTTGTTGGGGTAAAGGCATTATGCCCACCCTTATAGTGTGTACAAGCCCATAAGTTATAGTACATAGTACACTTAGTACTTTTAATGTACTAAGTGCATTATGTGTACTAGTGCAATATACATGTGTGATAGGGGAGTCACACACTCAATGCTTGAGTTGACTTATCCCCACAACACTCTCTCTCTCTCTCTCCCTTCTTCTCTGTGTGTTTGTCTCTCACATGAAACCTAACCCTAATTCTTTCTTCCATTCATTATGTGTGTGTGTGTGTGTGTGTGTGTGGAGTGCGTAGCTTGATACAAAGTTCTACACCCACTATTGGGCACTGATGACGTTAGTGGGGATGTCATTGTATCTAGTCCATACTATGCATAATGGAGTTGATAGTTATATAGTCTTGTGGGTTGACTACCATGAGTATATAACATGCACGTTCCTAAAAGGTGAATTTGGGCATGTTCCTGGATTCATCTAGGTATATAGTTCAGCCGTATTAGCGGATCAACTCCCCGATCGAAGCAGCACCACACCTGCTTTTGTGTGGAGTCACCCAACTGAATTGAGGAGTTTTCGTCCGAGTTGCGGCCAATTGATATTGTGCTTATTCTTTCTATCTTTAGTGGTGCATTTGCCCTATCAACTACTTATTTGCTGTACTAATTCTTTCTATTTGCTACTTCCGTTAGTGCTAGGCTTCATTATGACCGAGTCTGCCCTGCATCTCTGGAGGTTTGACAGAAACTCAGTACGAAGGCCTTTGTGTGAATAAATGCTCTTATGTGTGTGTGTGTGTGTGTGTGGAGTTCATGTGTGAGAGCATATCTTGATGTAGAGTTCTACACCCGCTATTGGGCACTGATGACGTTAGTGGGGATGTCGTAGTATCTAGTCCATACTATGCATAATGGAGTTGATAGTTATATAGTCTTGTGGGTTGACTACCATGAGTATATAACATGCACGTTTCTAAAAGGTGAATTTGGGCATGTTCTTGGATTCATCTAGGTATATATATATATATATATATATATATATATATAGAGAGAGAGAGAGAGAGAGAGAGAGAGAGAGAGAGAGAATTATACTAAATGTCTTCAAAAGATGCAATGGGTCTACGAGACCAAAAGTGGTACAAGGGTTCCATGCACCATGGTGAGCATGTGTGTACATGTGAAAACACATGTGAAGGATACATCTCCAAGCCGGTACAAGAAAAGAGGAGAGAGAGAGAGTTCTGTCAATGTCTACAAAAGACCAAAGGGTTTATGAGACCAAAAGTGTTTCAATATGTCCATCAAGCGATTGAATTATGGAAAAAAACATAAAAGACTAACTAGAGTTGAAAAAAAAACAGCCATGTAAGTGCTGGTGGTACAATGTTACAAGGAGAGAGAGAGAGAGAGAGAGAGAGTTTATCGTTTCTTAAATTTTGGGTTGCAGTGTTGAGTTCAATATGGAGTGCTACAAGAAGGAAGGGAGAATCTTGGTGCTTGAAGGAAAAAGCACAGTTGTTGTTCCTGTTTGTGAGCACTCCAAATGACGACGACTGAAAGTGGGGAAGTATGTAGCAGCGGTAGGTTCATTTTGAGTTTGCTATGTATTTTTTGAGTTTGTGGTAGAAAGAAGCTGGAATGACTACAAGATAATCTAGATGCAGAATGATCGGGTTACAAAAAATGTGGTTTCTTCTGTGTAGAAAGTCCATACTCTTGTGACACGGTTTGAAAAATCAAGATGCTGAAAAAGGGTAGTGGGGTCAGTAGTCATAAATCTTGCAATGCAGGTACTTACCTTAGTGCTATGCTTCATTGGGGGAGGGGGAAACAACCACACAAATCTATAGTGCGAAGTGGGCTCACTACCATTGTCAGTGAGAAAGGGATCATGATGCTATCCTCAAGAAGGCCTCCTGACGCTTCTGCATACAATCTGAACCATTTTGAAGCTTCCACCCACTAGCCATGGAGGGTATGAATGATGGTCTATAGTGCCAAGTGGACTCACCACCATTGTCAGTGAGAAAGGGATCGTGACGACAAATCCTCAAGAGGGCCTCCCGGTGCTTTCGCATGCGGTATGAACCATCCAGAAGCTTCCCCCACTAGCCACGGAGGGTATGAATGAGGCGAATACTCTTGATGGACTCCGTTGGTGGAGTGAGGGTGCCTTTGATGGCTTCGTTGGATTGGGCTCTCCAAATGTGCCATGCAGCAGTACTGTCGCAAATCTCCCATCTTTAGCAAGAACTTGGATTCTAGTGACTAGTAGATGGAGTTGCAGAAATATGAAGGTGAGAGACTTGAAGGGCTAGTCCCCTACCCTCCTCCTCATATGCTATAACGGCATGTGCCTTAGTGGCCCAAGCAACACCGTCCTACGTAATAGTGCAAGAAGGAGCCCTATCTATTGTAAAGATGCAGAGGATTAGCTGCCAAAGCTGTTGAGCCTTCAGGAAATCCCAAAGAGAATGATGTTGGGACTCGTAGGGGTGGCCACATGTTAGACCTAATGTTGGCCTACCTCTAATAGCCAGCAAAGTGCCAACTGCCACTCTTATTTGCTAGTTGTTGCCACATAAAGAGAGTGATCATGGTCGAAAACTATTCCACAGCCTCTTCCAGAAATTAGAGTGTGTACGGTGAGGCATTGGGATTGCTAGTGTCTTGCTATTGCGGGAGTGTTCTCAACCTCTAGCATCTGAATCCTACGGCCCAACCTTGCAATGTATGCAAAAAAAGGGGGTACTAGGAGTCTTCCTTGTCCTTTGGATCATGCCATGCCCACTCTTGTGGGTCCCACGAGAGGTGCGTGAGTGGCTAGCCCTCCTAAAAATCCACAAACGCCAGTCTCTCTCTCTCTCTCTCTCTGTGGCCACCTTGTCCCTTGGAGGGTCAATGTGCTACTCATGTGCATGGAAACCAATCACCCTCACCCATTGCAAGATGTGTCTCCTGAAATCCTCCAAGGGGGGCTTTGCTCTCTCTAGTCTACCATGAGGTCCAATAGAGAAGGTGAGTAAGGCAGAGCTTGCATCCGCACCATGAATTGCCAAGGCTATATCATGCATGGTGAACATTACCAGTCATTGTGGGGGAGGAGGGTTCGGGATCGGGGCCAACCACTCCGGAGGGATGGTAGAGTCGATGTTGAGGTTGAGTTTGTCCTTGCCTCGGATCCCAGTAAGGCCTCTCTCTTGGGCCTCTGGGGACAACTGTTTGAATGTAAGCCAATCTCTAATTGACCTAGCGGGACTCGTGCTCAAAGCTCCCCACTTTACGAGCCCAAGCATGTGACCACTAGGTAGATTTACCAAGGGATTCCAGATCGGAGGCTAATAGAGATGCTCCTCGGGGGCTACCGAATCTGATTGTTGTAGGGCCGTCCTAAGATGATCCTAAGCATGCAAGAGACCAACTGCAAATTTGTCCTCAAATGCTAGGCTAAAGCCATGAGCCCACATCTCCATGAAAATTCATCTTGTGCTCTGAGGCCAAGGGCCTCCCAAAATCGGGGTGCTTAGACGGAGATCCTAGCCAGTAGGAGGAAGTTTGTCCAGGGCTCGCTGTTGCTGAGAAGAAGGCCTCAAACAATCAACTTGCCCAAAAGACGGCTTTGAATGGAGGGGTAGATGATGCCCATGCCCCTTTGCAATGAGGGTTGTTTATCACTCTATAGGCCGCCTTGTCCCAGGTAGGCCTCCCACGTTGCCAGCCCATAGAAAGTTGCAAATTAACCACTGAACCTAATCAATACAAGCTCAAGAGAAGGCCTAGCAAGAGGTGTCACACCACATGGTAGGGAGAAAAACCTGGTTCCCCACGAGCCCAACCATCTAAAGAAAGCTTGGCTGAACTCTAGGATAGCAGCTTCTTCCGAACTTGGTTCCCCACCACAGCCCATCCATCTAAAGAAAACTTGGTTGAACTCCACTATAGCATGACCATCTAAAGAAAGTTTGGCTGAACTCCAGTATAGCCCGACCATCTAGACCATCTAAAGAAAGCTTGGATGAACTCCAGTATAGCCCGACCATCTAGACCATCTAAAGAAAGCTTGGATGAACTCCAATATAGTAGCTTTTTTCGAATGCTTAGAAGAAGAGGGTCTAGCTATTACTCAGGGGAGATATCAATGCCCACTTAGCATCCAAGATAATGAATCGGAGTGCCTCTCAAGACCCATTGGAAAGCTTCAACTAGAGTTGTTTGATTTGCGATGAGCCAACCCAAAATCTGCACAACTTGTGCCGATTGTTTGATTTGCACTATCGATGCATGACAAAAGAGCTCTATCACCATAGTGAACCTCTGGAGGTTCCCCTTGTCCCCAAACAAGTATGTTATTATGGCATCGATAATTCACGTAGCTCCTCTTACATGCGGATGGGAAGACACACATTGAAGCTCGGTCTCTTGGGTGGAGAGAGAATTACTCATGGCCTCGGCAACAAACAAAAAGAGATAAGGTGCTAGTGGGTAGCCTTGCCGGACCGAACAAGAGCGAAAATATGTTGCCTCTAGCATTGTGAATGAGAACTTGACTGTCCAACATCCAAACTTACGTGTGGTCTAGTATTACACAAGAAGATAAACTACCAACCAATTTCATGTATAAGGTCTTATCCACAAGGTCTAAGGTGTCTTCAACGTGTAGCTTTAGATCAACCTCCATTAGGGTATCAAAGTGCCTTACATTTGGTCATGCCCAATTCCTTGAGTATCTCACTTGCATATTTTTTCTAAGAGATGAAAATGTTATCTGGCTTCTACCAAACCTCAATCCCCAACAATAATGCACAAGCCCAAGATCTATCATCTCAAACTCTACACTAACCATCTGTTGTGTTTGTGAGATCTTTTTTTGGTGATTCCCTATTAAGATGAGGTCATCTACATAGAGAATAATGACCATATACTTCCCTTACTCACAAAAGATATACAAATTTGCATCTCAAGGACTATGTAAGAGACTAATACTCATAAAGTAAGCATTAATTCTCTGTTACATGGTTGCTATCCACTCTAGATTCCCTTGCTCTTGAAAATCGAGTAGTAGTGTGCCAAATCTAATCCAATCTATCTTTAAACCATCTAGCCTCTTAGGCCACCTTCCCATGTGAATACGAGAATGTCAAGCACTCGGACTCCTCAACCATGGTTATTGCTCTCATAATGGGGGCCATACAAACATGAGCTTGGCAGTGCCTAGACAATACAATATAAGGGTGGAGCATTGATATCCCCAATGCCCCTCCTCAATGTCTACCCAAATGTGAACTACCTTTGTGGTCCGATGTTGAGTTGATGAAGATGCAACTTCATGTGATCTCTGCTAAGAGCCTTTGTGAGTGAAGATGTCTGCACAATTTCTTTGCCATTGGCTAGTAGACCATCTTGACTTCCTTGAACATTATGAGCTTGCACACAAAGTGATAACGAATCTAAATATGTTTCATGCAAGCATGAAACACAAGATCCCGAGCAATGGCCATGCAATTTTAGTTATCACATTACAACATTGTAGGCTGCTTCTACACCACTTCCATATCATGTATAATCCTCCTCGGCCGCAATGCCTCACATGATGCAAAGCATGTATCTTTGTACTTAGCCTTTGTTTGATGAGAGTGTAACAGTGGGCTATTTCTCACTGATCCAAAAAATACATCCTGAACCAAGAGAAAAATAATACACACTATAAGTGAGCGCTTGGTATCCGAATCACTTGCCTAATCTCAGTCACAAAACCCACTGAGTGTCTTGTCCGTAGCATAGTACCTTGGATGCATTGCAACACCCATATACCTACTTTTTAATGATTCTCAGGGGGCTTGTTTTTTGGAGGACCTGCTCAAAACACCAACATAAAAAACGATGTATGGTCTATTATTACGTAAGAAGATAAGACTACCAACAAGCTTCTTACATATAGTCTCATCCCCATAAGGTTTGAGGTGTCTTCGACAAACAACTTCAAATCATGGTCATGTCAAATGGCTTATCTCACTTGCATATTTCTCCTAACAAATGAAAACTTTATATGGCTTTGACAAGACCTTAATCCCCAAACAAAAATGCATGAGCCCAAGATCTGTCATCTCAAAAAGGTTGCACCAAGCATATGTTGTGTTTGTGCGATCTTTTTCTACTGATCCCCTATCAAGAAGAGGTCATCTACATACAGAACAATGACCATATACTTCCCATGCTCATAAAAGACATACAAATTTGCATCTGAAGGATTGCGTAAGAGATCAATACTCACAAAGTAAGCATTAATCCTTTAGTACCATGCTCGTGGGGAGTATTTTTACTCGTAGACTGCCTTCCATAACCTATAACCTTTGCTTTTTGAATCAAGAACCACGAAGTTACGAACTCATGTGGATGTTACACATACACCTCCTCCCTTGAGGTTTCCATTGAGGAAAGTAGATTTTACATCCATTTGGAGAATAAGCCATCGCACTTGTGATGCCAGTGCAAGTGTGGATTATTTTTGACCTTGCGGTATAGGGGAAGCAGAAGAAAGTCAAAACCTTCACCCACCGTATGCAAAAATTTTGGCAATCGACTTGTCGTGTCGTGTACTTTTCCAAAGTACCATCAGATATGTCTTTTACTTTGTAAGCCCACTTTAGTGCCAATTACCTTACATCTTGGAGGATGACCTATAAGGTCCCATGTGGTTTTTTAGGATTGAATCATATTCTACTTGCATGACTTCGAATCCGCTTGTGCTTCAACAAAGGTCGTATGCCCCTGAATCTCGAGTACCTCTATCATAAGAGAAAAATTCATAAGTCCTATTTTGCTTCTCTAACCTTCTGGATCTGCAAACATCTTGAGGTGCATCTTCGATGGTGGCTGGATGTTCTGATATCCAAAATTTTCCTGTATCACTTATTATTAAATGCCTTACCTTTTTGTGGCACATCATCATGCTCTTGTTCTTTATCTTTAAAATCCATGTCCATAGGAAATGGGTTGGGCTGCCCTTTCATTTGAATGCAAGGAAGCTCATGCTGGGCAGAGATTGTGTTGCTTTGGCAATTTCCTTGTTGCATGATGAAGAAGGAATCTCCTCCTCCATTTGACATGGTTGTTCTTAGTACACCACATCACGGCTCCCTATGATCTTCTTTGCCTAAGGGTCATAGAGCCAATATCCCTTTGACTCCATGCTGTAACAAAAGAAGATGCATTTCTGGCTTTTAGCATCCGATGTAGTGGAACCTTCCCTTGATCTGATAGTATAACGGGCATCAAGATATATAGTGGGCCTCTGTCTCTCTTCCTTTGTATGACAAAGCTGGCATATCCTATCCTCTGGTGTAGTTGCCCCCAGTCCATATCGGGCTATCTTCACTCTCAACAACTGATGGGATGAGGTGCAGATATGTCCAATCACACATCACACTGTAGAAGACCATCTTCGTTCCCAAGGGCTAAACGGGTGAACACCAGGTCCTTTGAGTATCCAGTTTCACAATGTCCTTCCTGATGACCCTATCCAGCTTTGTGCAATTGAGAGAAAAGGAGGGGGCCTCTATGTTGTACTGAAACGGGGGGTACCCCCATCTGCATGCCATGTATACCAAGTGCTCACTTGTGCATACCAGCATTGCGTATCTCCGTCTAGTGCCACATGTCTCAAGGACTCTACCGTGAGCTAGGGGTATCTAGAATAGAGCCTCTATCTCATGATCGGTGCATCCCCCCATCTCTGCTTGCACAATCTCATGTGGCACTGATGGCTTACTCCTTATCATGTGCGAGATCATCATCACTAGGGGCCTCTCCATCGGCTTCCACCCATCATCATATACATCTTCCATATCTAGCTCGGTTGCCTTCCCCCTCCTTCTCCTCCTGTGGTAAAAACTAGGACCCTAGATGGGAGCTCCATACAATGGTGTAAGTGTGATTAGCGTGTCAAATAGCCAGAGCTTCGTCCTCAGCTCATGAAACTGTATCCATAAGCACTACCTCTCGAGTGAGTCAAGGCTGCATAGCCACACATCAATCTAGTTTTAACCGCCTTCCGCAACACAGAGAGAACCATGATCCAACAAAAGTGATCGCAAGATATACATAAGAGGTTTGCCTATCCATTGTAGGGAGGTATAAAAGATCATAACCTTGGTCTTCCCAAGGTTCACAGTGAGGTCCTAGTCCTTGCAAAAGGCTCATAATGCATTCAAATGCCTGTGGTGAGTTACTCTTGCCAATCATGCTCCTGGTCCTTGTCTATGTAGTTAGACATCTCATTAATGTATAGCGTGAATAGAGTAGGAGACAAGGGGAAGCCCTGTTTCACTTTGATGGTGCTGTGTATGACCTCTGAGTCACCCCCCGAGGCCCATACTCGGCCAATGATAAACTCGTAAAGTATGAGGATCCCCCAAAGCATATCTACTAGTACTCCCATATCCTGAAGTCTCCACATCAATCTGGCATGTGGGATAATGTTAAAAGACTTGTAGAAGTTCACAAAGCAATAGTATGTCTAACGCCCATTAGCTCTCCCCGCCTCAATGATCCCTCGTAGCATGAAGATGTGATCCCATGTGGAGTGTCCCCTTTAGAAACCTGTGTGTCCTCGTGCTTTGAGTCTTTGCTCCTTAGCCCATCTTGCTCACCACTAGAGTGGGGGAGGTATGTTTTTTTTTCTATTTTCTATTTTCTTTTTTGATTTTTTTCCCAAGTTAATTTTGTCCCCGGAGAGAGAGAGAGAGAGGTGAGTTTTTTTTTTAATGAAAAATATTTAAAATATAAAAAAAACCCCACCTCCCCACAATCCAAGTGGCGAGCTCGCCACTTGGTATTGGGGGTGGGGGGATTTTTTTCCCAGTTTCTTTTTCCAAATTAGAGAGAGAGAGAGAGAGAGAGAGAGAGAGAGAGAGAGAGAGAGAGAGAGAGAGAGAGAGATTAATTTAAAAATTAAAACGAAAAAAAAACCCCCAACTCCCCCATCCCAATGGCTGTCCATAACACATTTAAAAAAACCACTTGGGATGGGGAGCTGATTTTTTTTTTCAATTTTCAATTTTAAACTCACCTCTCTCTCTCTCTCTCTCTCTCTCTCTCTCTCTCTCTCTCTAAGTAATTTGAAAAAAAATGAAAAAAACACCTTCCATGTCTCCCCCATCACAAAAGTAATGAGCTCGCCAGTTGGGATGGGGGAGGAACGACGTTTTTTTTTCTTTTAAATTTTTATTTTTAAATTACTTAGAGAGAGAGAGAGAGAGAGAGAGAGAGAGAGAGAGAGAAGCTTTTAACATCGTAGGAACAATCCTAAGAGACTAAAATGATCTATATGACAGGAAGTGAGATTGGAACACAAGACATGTTTGATATCAACTCCATAAACTAAACCCTTTGCCACATTTGGGCGGCAAAGGGTTAGCCCATTTTTGTTTATTTTCCCACATTTGGGAGGGAGCGAGAGAGAGAGAGAGAGAGAGAGAGAGAGAGAGAGATGGTGAGTTTAAAAAACAACAAAAAACAGTTTATTTAAGAAAAGTTTTTAAAAATCCACCTATCCAATCTCACGTGGTAAGCTTAGCACTTTGGTCTAGGGCGGTGGGGGGGGGGGGGGTTAATTTTTTTTATTTTTGTTCTATTTTCCTTTCAATTTAAATGATGACAATGTGGCATTTGAACTTCCCTACAACGGTAATAACCTAATTTCACCAATGATAGGCATCGAATAAATGTACAAGTGCCAATATGCTATATGTGGCAGTTTTAAAGTAAAACTACATAACAAAATTTTTTGTCTTGGCTTGGTTGGTGAACATAAGTGAACCATATGCAATCATTTTAACATGAATAGGATTTCTTTACATATTGTCCTATTTTGTAGGTAAGTTATCACATAGAGTTCCTAACATGGGAGGGATTTCAACAAAAGGTTATGGTTCCTTGGCAGTGTTTTTATTGCAAGACAGCTACCATTTGCATAGCATGTTGCAAGGCCTGTGTATACTATAGTATGTCACGAATGCAGATTCAACATAGGTGACGATACATTAATGGTTTGCGAGAAGCCATTAGGAAAACCATGGAGCTTGTTGAAGAAGTAGTATTGGACATGTCTTCCCTCTAGCCCACAGAAGATTCAAATGTGCATTACAAAGCGGCTAATCAATGATATTGTGGTTAGAACAGATAATGAACTACACAAGTAAATAAGCAAGAGAGAGTTATGTGGGCATGACAACAAGACAATACAATGAAAACACCACCTGGTAACCATCACAATAAAATATGATAATAGCTCCCATCAGCTAGAGTATGTGATAGAGAATAGGAGTGCAACAAAGGTCAACAAAGGAATGAGGCCTACTTGGGTAAGAAACCTTTAGCCACACACTTGAAAGTTTTTGGGTATGAATATGTGCATGTTCTAGATGCTCAAAGGACCAAAATCTTTGGAAATGGATTAGGACCACTTTCTAGGATTATGGGTTTCCCAGATTAGAGATGCCTAGAGCTCTTTCTTCTAGAGCTTCGTAGACACAGGGAGTTCTTATTTGCCAGCTGCACTCGCCCGACACACGGAGTCGTTATTTGCCAGCTGCACTAGCTCGAGGATCTCTCATTGACTCCTTCCACACTAGTGCTCTTAAGAGCAGATCTATCCACTACACTCGACCTCCAAGTTGATGCAGGAGTGATACTAGACAGAGCCATTGAGCTATGCAAAGCCTAATGCCTGTGACCCCGTGGCCCCCTACCTATTCTCGCATTACGATAGGAGGATCAGAGCCATCATTTCCCCCCCACCATAGGACTTTCTTCCGTCGGCTCAACCTGACTATGTTGGGTATCATGATGTAGCACTCTATGCAAGATATTTTAGGGTGATGCGAGCACTTGACACTCTTTGTATTGGGATCAAGCTTTGGCATTTCAGCTCTTATTCCTTTCTTTTATTTTTAATACCCACCATGATTATGTATTTCATGAACATGATGTAATCTTTTGGTCTCATAGGTCATTTTGGCCTTTTGCAGGCATTAATATAACTTTCTTCTTCTTCTTCTTCTTCTTCTTCTCTCTCTCTCTCTCTCTCTCTCTCTCTCT
>NC_141071.1:40762338-40859838 GCF_041138505.1 Cibotium barometz | reverse complement strand
TCTGACTTAAGCGATCGATACCATTGATGTGCCTTCTCTTCTAGTGTAAGGGAAAATGTAAATATTTTTGTTTGGTCTCAGTGATTGGTCCACAAGTCTCGCGCACCGATTTGAATATCTTTAGGTGTTGTATGGCATTACCATCACCTGAGAACTTTGACATTAATCTTTGGGCTTAATTGCTATGGTGTTACTCTTTGTGGTGCCAGTGTAGTACCTAACTCCCCTAGCGAACCCCTTCCTATTTCTTTGGCCATCCTTAAAAGATATATAGGTATTATGACTCCTATATGAGGGGCTACTCTCATTGGCTCCCTGGTGGTGCATGAATGAGTGCACAAAGCGGAGCAAACAAGCACTAGAGTGTGCTGAGCAGAGAGTGCAAGAGATATATATATATATAAAGCAACTATGCTGAATATATTGAAGTGATACAGTCCCAAGCAAGAGACATGAAGAGTCTCATAAGTGATAGAGCAAAAAGAAAGACTAGAGTATGAGAAAAGTGGGAGGCCAGCCCATTTATTTATAGGTAAGAGGGGCTGGCCGATTGGACATGGGTCTGCTGGTGGCTGACTGGAAAAAGGTACTCGACCTGGGAAAAATCCCAAAAAATGTACAAAAATAGGGTGGCCAGCTCACAGCCAAGGGCCATGAAAAGGGACCATATGAAAAGGGACCAAAAAAGGGACTCCAATGATGCAGAATCTGGGGATGAATGTGCTAACACTAGGTCTCAGCACCAGATGCTGAACATACTCCAAGAAGCCGAAGATGAGGAGCTAAGCCGGTTTCTCAGGCTTCCTTGGCTCCTCATCTTTGACTTCTCGGAGTATGTTCAGCATCTAGTGTGCTGAGAGGGGGTGTTAGCACATTCATCCCCAAATTCTGCTCATCTCAATGAAATCCCTTCTTTTGTCCCTTTTCATGGCCCTTGGTTGTGGGATGGCCACCTTATTTTTCGTACATTTTTTTGGAATTTTTCCCAGGTCGGGTACCTTTTTCCTAGTCGGCCAACAGACCCATGTCCAGTCGGCCAGCCCCTCTTACCTATAAATAGGTGGGCTGGTCTCCCACTTTTCTCATAGTCTAGTCTTTCTTTTTGCTCCCTCACTTATGGACTCTTCATGTCTCTTGCTTGGGACTGTATCACTTCAGTATATTCAACATAGTTGCTTCATATATATATCTCTCTCTCTCTTGCACAGCACACTCTAGTGCTTGTTTGCTTACACTCTGTGCACTCATTCATGGTATCAAAGTTGGACATGAGAACGTGGTCGACTGGTCATGGGTCTGCTAGCCGCCCGACGACGACTGGGAAAAAGGTACCTAACCTAGGAAAAATCCTTAAAAAGTGTACAAAAATAGGGTGGCCACAAGGGCCATGAAAAGGGACCAAAAAAGGAACTCCAATGATGAGCAGAATCTGGGGATGAATGTGCTAATAGTGCCTCATATATCATCCTTATATGTACCCTTAGGTCGGGTGGTATCAGGAAAGTTTCTACATTTTGGTTTACAACATCACCAAGACTACTCTTCCGAGGCTCCCTTCTTGTAAGCAACATGACTCTCATATACTCCTGGAACTTTGGGGTTCTTAAATTTGCATTTACCTATGCCTTGGTGTAAGTTTTCTCCAAATCTCCTTGTGACAGTAGTTCTTTGTTTCCTGAGGGAGGTGCCAGTTAAGTCATCTTGAGGCTCCTCCCGGAATAGGCTCTAGAGGTGGCATACCCTCCTCCATTGCAAGTTCAACTTCTTTAGCAGCACTACCTTATGTGACCAAGTTCTCTTTATGCCTCAATCCCCTAAGACTAGAAGAATCTTTTCCATGTTTCATATCAAAAGCACGTCTCTTGGCCAACTCCCTATAGAGATCTAAGCTGGTCTTTTCTTGTTCAAGCCTTCTAAGTTGTGCTTGGGCTTCTCTCGTTCTTCGCTCGACCTCCAGTTCTCTAGAAGTAGGGAAGTATATGGCCCCCATTCTTTGGTCACTTATAGGATCCCTTTATATTCTTGGAGTGTACTGTACTGCCAGGTTAAGGGTTGATCATCCCTAGTGATGGTTCCTTCCTTAGTTTTTGTCATGTACTTACAAGTCTTTTAGTTCTCACTTCTCGATCCAAGCTTGATGGTGGTTGTCCCCCTTGGCAACTTGTAGAGCTTCCCTTTCAAGCTCCTACCCATATCCTAAGATTCCTCGGGCTAAGCCACCATGAACCCTCCAAGAAGAACTGCCCTTCTCCTCTACCACTTCCTCATTAAGAGGATTTTGGATTCCTCACTACTTGATGAATTAAAAGAATTTAACTTTTATAAGGTAAACACACTCCTTCGTGTGCTGACCATGCAAGCTGACCCTAAACTTCTATGGTAGGAGAATCTTGTTTAGTTAGATGCACTATCGTCGAGGACGATATTGTTCCCCAAACAACAAGCCTTCCCGACTTTAAGTGCATGAAATGGTTTTAACTAGCCAAAATTTTAGAATTAAACACACTTGTAATTATCAATTCTACAAACTGATAGAATTATGCAAAATCACGGTAGACGATTATAGAAACATGGTCGTGATTAAAAATCACGGGCATGATCGATGACAAAATCAAGCAAAAAATTCAATTTCTTCTCTCAAACTTTCCATAGTGTCAAGAAGCCCTTAAGAACATCCCTGAGAACTTCTACTATTGATTTTGAAGATATCAGTGTGATTTTTTAGGTTTGAGAATCATGACACTGATCCTTTGCAGAATAATGGCCATGGTATTTACCCAAATTAGTCTAAAGATTATTCAAATGAGTTCCCTGATACCCCTAATCCACTGTTCCAAATTTCTATCTTATCAGATGGTCAAGTTCTATTATCGTGATTGGTGACATGGCATTTATGACATGATCGGAGATCGCGGGCATGATTCATGATGTGGCAATCACATGATGTAATTTTATTGATGTGATGGTGACGTGTCAATCAAAACGGACGTGATCAATATTCATGGATTGTGATTTTTTACCTGTGATTTATGACATGACAATCATGGGTGTGATTGATACGGTCCATGATCATGATTGGATAAGATGAAATCTTTTAAAAATCATTTATTGATGTGATGGTGACGTGTCAATCACGGACCTGATCAATATTCATGGATTGTGATTTTTTACCTGTGATTTATGACATGACAATCATGGGTGTGATTGATATGGTCCATGATCATGATTGGATAAGATGAAATCATGGGTGTGATTGATACGGTCCATGATCATGATTGGATAAGATGAAATCTTTTAAAAATATAGTGCAATTAATTGCATAATCCTAAAAATTATGTAACACACAAGTTTGTAAGGAAATCATGCCGTGAACGTAAATCACGGCCGTGATTTTACAATCTACAAAATCATGAGACGGCGTGATTCTGCAAGTGTTGACCAAAATCAATGCTTCACGGATGAAAATCTTAATTTCTCCAATTTGATCCCTTGTAACATGAATATCCAAATGACACATGGAGTAAATGGCTCTCTTTTTTTCAAGATTTTTTGAAAATGCAGCAAATCAGTGTTCCCTTCACAATCACAATCGTGATTATGGAGTTCACACCATACAAGTGTTGATGCAAATTCTTATTTTGTTATCTTCCTAACTTTCAAACAATGTAATAATAATTTCAAATGCTAAAACAATGCAAATTAGTCCTTTTTCACCTCTTTTTTCCTCTTTCTTTACAATCGTACCCACATCATATTCTCTTCTCTACCAATTACATGACTTCAAACAACCATATTAAGGGAAAAGAGACCTGTAAGAAGATGTCAGGGAGTGCAAATTTAGTAAAGAAGATCAATGGCTCCCTGATAGCATGGCACCAAAAATGTTACATGCTACACCATCCCTCTCCTAGTGCAAAATGGGCAATGCTCACCTTAACTTGTCGTGGGGAACTTGTCGGTGTCAAGCTCGTATCTCCGTAGACTCCAAGATTTACCAGTGGAGTCAGCACCACTCTCTTGCCTCCTCCTCAAGCTCTATGAGGTTACCATTCTCCATAGGAGGACATTCACTCCTCTCTACTCTCACACTCAAGAATACAAGAATGAAAGGAACATGAACCAAGAATGTAGCTCTCTCTTATCTCAACTCTCTCTCACACACTATAGACAAACGAGACAGCAAGAAGATAAGACTAGACTCAATTAACACAAAGGGGGATTGTGTCTTGCATTATGAGAATAATGTTATTTATACAATTGGCCCTTATTCACACTTGGGCAATTCACACTTGGGCACCCAAAACTTAATGAAATATGAACTAGATGCTTATAAATTACATAGTTTTATGGCATAGCCAACTATTCTCATAAGTACAATGTTTAGAGTGTCGTTTCATGACACTTATTATGCTATCTCTTGTATATAACTTGTATATAATGGAGAGATGCTAAGTTAACCCAAAATGGGGTTAATAATGCAGTGAATCAATGAGAGGTGAAAGTTTGCCTTTGATGGGTCATCATAGTCATTGTAACATTTTCTTTAAGGTGACTGGCGATGACTTTATTTTGGCCCCTTCAGAGGCACCACCTCGTAGGGAGGAAGGATCAGTGCACATCTTTTACACATTGGCAAGTCCTAGTCCACCTCACAACAATGAGTACAAACTAAGCAAATATTGCCCATGGGGAACATAGTAGTCCTAGTCCACCTCTCATAATAAGTACAAACTAAGTGAATATTGCCCATGTTGACATAGTAGGCCTCATAGCCTTCTTATGCTTGGAAGTTTGAGTTTCAGTAAGTTCTCTTTTTTACAAGGGAATTCTTAACTTTCGAGAGACCTTTTTGACTCAATGCATGGGAACCTAAGAGCCCATGATGCGATTGAACCTAACAGTCTATACTGATGGATGGGAACCTAAGAGAGCTTTCTAACTTAATGGATGGGAACCTAAGAGAGCTTTCTAACTTAATGGATGGGAACCTAAGAGCCCATACCTTTGAACCTGAAACCTTACGAGGAGGATAATTCATGCAACATTGAGCACCCTCCCTCCATAACTAAAACCACCTTGGTAAGCCACTACCTCAATATGGGTCCTAAATTCTCTTTCATATTAATTAATTAGTTGCAGTAGTAAAACCTTAGGAGTAGGTTGAATAGAAATGAAAGCCTTAGGTCTTATACCTTACATGTGATTTGAGTTAAAAATGATAATAATGGAATTTTAAAGATGTCTCTGGATGCTTCTTCGTAACTTCTTTGTGTGATGAATATAAAATGTGGACTGTAGCTGAAGCCATTCAAGGCACTGGACTGTAGATAGCTGAAGCCATTCAAGACACTGGACTCCAAAGTCTGAGAGTGAGAGAAAGAAAATGGAGAGAGAGAGAGAGAGAGAGAGAGAGAGAGAGATGCTGTGAACTATGCCTGAGAGACATCCTGAACTATGTCTAACAGAGAGAGATTGTGAACTACACCTGACAAACATTAGAAACTATGTTTGAGAGTGAGAGACAGAAAACAGAGAGAGAGACGCTACGAACTATGCTTGAGAGACGTTGTGAACTATGCCTGAGAGACGTTGCGAACTATGCCTGAGAGACGTTGGGAACTACACCTGGGAGACGTTGTGAACTACACCACAGAGATTGCACTGTTTTGTAGATTTTTTAAAAAGAAAATAACCTTATGTTGGACCAAGGTTACTCTATTAATATATTAGTGGCCGTTGGGCACTATATATTAATAGAGACTCAGCGCCCGAATATGTCTAGTATGGGATTGAGAATATATATTAATATATTCTCAATCCCATATTACACATATTAATCACTAACTAGCTAACCAGATAGAAGCCCCTCCTCGGGATGGATAGCCAAAAGTGAGCGTATAAAAGCTAGGGAACTACTTTGAAAGTGATAAATTGATTGTCATGTTACCTACATATACAAAGGAATGTGTACAAAGGAATGGTGGTCTCTCTATGATATTGGATCATGATTATGATGGTGTTAATATAATCACCAAGGATTGCTAAGAGGAAGCCCACCACTTAGGCACAAGCCTTGTGGTCAAGCTTATTACCAATGGGAACACAACCAAACCCTTATTACCAATGGGAACACAACCAAACCCTTAGGCATCTTGTAAGACAACCTCTACATTACGCACAGTTACCCATCTAAGAAGGAGAATCCACATAAAAGGCCTAAGAAGTATTTTCTCCCCATGGAGTCGGTGGATCTTCATTGCCTTTGCTATGTTGAGGTCGTGCATTCACATGAGATCTACTCTAGAATGGGAAGCTGACCTAAATAAGATCACCCTTCATACCAAGATAGAGCCAATAACAAAGAGTCGATGATGATGAGCTCGAGTAATCCAAGCTCTAACGGGCCACCAAATGCACGCTCAATAAAGTCAAGGCTAAGAGATAGAGAAAGAAGCCAAACTCAAGGAGTTCTTGAGCCTCAAAAGGAGGACTTGAGGCAAGTACCCAAGTGCTTTAAGTTCTATAATATCGGGGACAAAGTGGTATATGACATGGAGAATGCTTAAAGAAACCCTAGTGGAGATCCATAGAGAGTAGTACCACGATGAGGAGAAGGCTCAAAGAAGCCCAAGAATCGATCCACGTGCCGCATAACGATGAATTGACTAAGGTCAAAGAAGTAAAACTCGTTGGCCCAGGTGAAGAACCTAAGCCAATGGTCATTGTCAAAGACCTCACTTGTGAGCAAGAAGAAGAATAGATAACCTTGCCCAAATAGATCACATGAATCCCAAAGGATGGAAAAATGGTCCAAGAGGAGCTAGACAAGCTTATCGATGTAGGATTTATATATGTAATCGAGCATTCCAACAATTGGGTATCATGGATATAGTGATTGTTTTTTGAAAAAGAATAGAAGGCTTAGAGTGTGTGTTAAACCTCAAAAAGGTTAATGATGTTGGCATAGTTTAGGATCATTACCCCTTGCCTTACACCACCCACATGTTGGAAAAAGTTGCCAGGAGTCAAAGCTTACATCTTGACTGGCTTCTCAAGCTACACCCACTTCTGTGTCACTTTGTAATGCTTCTGGAATGGAACAAAAGGCACACTTGTTGTTACTCTTCCCTTCTTTGTCATCTGTTACTTTGTAGTGAATGAACATGTTGTGTTCCTGCTCATGTGTACATTCTAAGTGAGAAGTGAGTGAGGTGGATCCACTGTGCTTAAGCTTGCCCACAAGAGAGAAGTTCGGAACTTTCCCCAAGACCACTTGAGAGTTGGTGTTTGAACCCAGAACCTCGGGCGGGAGTGTTCACGTCTCCCACAACATTGCCTGACTAGTCTATCACACCAGACTGCTGTCTTACCATTCTGTTGATAGGGAAATTAGCGAGAAACAGTCACCCACCATTAGAAAATGTGTATCTTAACCACTCCATCTTACACATGTGCGAATGGGCACTTAACTTTTATAAGACGATGTTAGAATATATAGAAAGATGCCTTACCAAGTGCTTAATGTCAAATAGGAAAAGTCTACAGACTTAGTGTATATAGTTGCTTAAGACGAGTATAATAGAGGCCACACCATCTTTAAGTTTGGTCGATCTATTGTAAGGCCCCCCCATCCTAAATAGGGGAAACCTTAAGATAGTCTACTAGATCTAACAAGAGAAAAAAATTTCCTACTTGTCGATACCTCGACCATGTAAAGATGTGAAGATATGACTAATAGGTAAAACCTAGTTCTATCCCGCAGTAGGGGGAGCATGGTCTCCTAAATGATTCTTAAAATCAAATCACCCATAGAATGATTGACCTTAACTGGGACAACCTCTATTCTTGATTCCTAGAAACAACACTTTTTTTCCCCATCCATGCGAGGCACATCTGCTGGCCTAACCCTCTAGAGTAGGGTTGCCCAGGGACCTACTTACCTAACGTAGAGATTTTAGTTAATTCTCTTGGAAAGCTACCTGACTAATCAGGTCCACCTGTCCATAGGATGGTGCCGTCAGGTCATTCCATCCTCCCACTTTCCACCCAACTCACGCATCAATTTTGTTTTCTAATTAGTCCTACCACACTGTGTGACATATATAAACAAGTTTCTTAATCAATGACCTTACACAGTGTTCATTTAAACAACCCTTAACAATGATACAACAATGCTAGCAAACAAGGGATTTAAAAAATAAATAAATACAATGTTCAACTCTATCCATAGCCAGATCCAAGCTCTCTTATTCCTTTACTTTATTCTGCCGATGATCTAGAATTCGGCCTTCTAGCCTCTATAGAGTGGGCAATCCCCTACGGGACCATACACCTTGTCGTTGTTGGTAGCTGGCAAGGACTCAAGTCGGCCTGTCGCCCTCTCAAGCTCCATGGCTTGATCCTCCCGCTCCTCGGAGGGATGTCTACATGCTAGGGTGGGCTTATTTATTGCACTAGTCCGGGCCTGCAAGACTAGGTAGCATTCATAACACTCACCTAAACTGGCAAGTCTCATCTTCCCAATGGTAGGAGGGATACCTTGGGCCGACTTCGGCGGGCCTCGCTAACGTCGCCGTTGCCCGACCACACAAGCATGAAAATGGGATTAGTATAAATGCGAGGAGAAGATGTACCTGTACTTTAACTTAATCAAGATAACAACACAATTGCCTAACTAAACCATAGGATATGAGAAACAACATCATCTTCTCGAGAAAGCAACAATTTCACAAGAATTTTAGTATTTCAAAGCAAAGAAAAGTAGCACCTTCTTTCTTGATTAATTAATGCTAACATTGAAGTAAATTAGAAAACCTCTTTTTAAACGATTATTAAGCTAACTTGGCCATTAGTTCCTTGTGGGATCCAAGGGGAGAGTTGGGACCGCATCCAGGGCATTTCCTCTAGGGTCGTTATTATGCATGCTTCCCGAGGTGATATTTTGGCATCTTCAAGTGAGGTGCCATCCTTTCCACCTTTTCATAGCCCACGCTAGCAAACTCAATGCTTCAATCTGATGGTGGATCAGAGTTCGTTTGCTCACTTTAGGAGCATAAAACTCTCATGTGGGAGCCACCTCTAAGAGCCAAAGTGTGCTTGCTAAAGTCACCGCGCTAATGGGGGGAAGGTGTCCTTAAACCGGAATTTGGGGTAAAAGCCTACACTTAGAGGGAGAGAAGGGGAGTTTCTCTCTTAAGTCTATTCACACGGGGAGGGGGGAGTTTCTCTCTTAAGTCTATTCACACGGGGAGGGGGGGAGAAGCTAAGGACACCCCTCTCCTCAACACAAGGGTGAGATTGTTTAAAAAAAATCTGCAGAGCCTACTTGGAGATGGGCTGAAAAGGGCTTACTGGGAGAGGGGTTGTAGAGGGCTATCAGGTACAGTCCCGCACAGTGTCGAGTACGAGCTGTCGGGTACAGTCTCTGCACACAAAGTGTTGAGTACGGGTAGTGCAGGGTGTCGGGGTGCTAGCCATGAGGGACCTGGGGGTTTATATAGAAGCTGGTGTACGAGTGCGGGTGCAAGGAAAGGGAGAGCAAAGTGGGGTGCAATGTACGGTGTACAATGGTCTGTGGCTACATGAGTATGGGGAAAGGGACGTTACTTGTACGTGGGTAAAAGGTGAGGTATGCATGTACCTTTTGGGTCAGTGGGTGGTGGTCACATGGATGTCCACGTGGCAGCCAGTGGGAACCATATGCTAGGGTAGTCGGCCTTTGGTCCTTGCACGATCATTGTACGGGCGCCTGGGTATGTGTATGGCATCTTTTTGGGGCAAGGACCCTTTTTTGGGGATGCTAGCCTTGATATGCGTGCGGTGTACCTAGTGTGAATTTTTTTTTTCCAACAAAATTGTCCAAGGTGTTTCCTTGGTCGTGGGGGTATAGTCCATTCGTCAATCAGACACCGGACCCGGACATGCATTTATTATGGTCAGAAGTTTACCATACTTTAACTAAAAATCTTCGTAAGCTTAATCCAGTGTCTTTTTTGAGTGCTATAAAATCCTGTACTGGGATAAAATTGCACAGAGATTCCAAATTTGGACTCGAAATTTTAAGATTCCAAGTGGAAATAGCTCAATTATTAAAATTGATGATTTTTACACTATAAAAAGACCATAAATTCAAATATCAAATATACATATATTGTTATTGAAGATGGGCATGTTACACCTATTAAGAAAACTAATCATTTGTAAATAAGTTATCTTTGACAATAAGCAAGACACAATCATTTCCTTGCAATATTTTAGTTGTGAGTTCTCCTTCTTTCCTCTTCTTGCTTGCTTGATGGATGCATGCTAGATAGGTTTGATTGTAGATTTTCTTCTTCTTCTTCTTCTTTTGCATTTTAAGAGAACTATCATCATGAAGGACCATCTCTTCTTCTTCTTCTTCTTCTTCTTTTGCATTTTAAGAGAACTATCATGAAGGACCATCTCTTCTTCTTCTTCTTCTTCTTTTGCATTTTAAGAGAACTATCATGAAGGACCATCTCTTCTTGTCTCCATCTACACATTGAGAGCTCTTGAATGCCCCTTTGGTGAGCGAGAATTCCGGTGACAATAGACTGAGGATGCAATGGGACGAGATAGTGCACTCACAATGGGAAGTTGCATTTACAACTCGAAGGCAAGACCCAATGACACATGCTTCGACAAGGCTAAGGTAAACTCTTGACTTGAACAATGATGAACATAATAAGCTAGTAAGCAATAAATAATCTCAAAGCATCAAGACTAGTTACAAACCTCTCTCTAACAAGAACAAGAAGGTACATCAATGTCTAGCTTAAGAGAGCAACTCATACATGCCACCTACACCACCCATGTGCCTATGACATCATTACAAAGACATCATCCATGACATTTCTAATTGTATCCTTTTTCACCTTTTCTATCAAACTTACATTCACCAATGTCTCATCAACCTTTGAGCCCATACATTGAACAATAATATACATTTAGAAAAACCCTTGTCTCCCTTGAATCACCAAATTTGGAAGAAAAATATCCCTTCCTTATTCACAGAATGTCAATGCAAACCTTCATATAATGTCAATGTAAACACAATCTTTTAGTATACTACATCCATGACCATGGGGTCCATGAGTTTTGGGATCCTAAGGGGCCATTTTGGCAGAGTGTTTGCTACTTTTGCCCAAAAAAAGGAGCAATCATTCTTTTCAGGTAATGTTTATGGTGTTAGAAAGGATAGGAATATAAAGTATCTTTGGTCTAAATTTTGAGGTTAGAAATTGCAAGTGGATCTTGGTAGATGTGATTTTAATGTGGTGCAATTTCTTGGCGATAGAAAAAGGGCCAATAATATATTCACTAGTTTCTAAAATTTAATTTAGTAAAATTTACAAGATGAAAGAAATTTGATGGATCTCTACAATGTGGAGGAGTGGGCTACAAGATCTCTATAATGTCAAGGAGTGAGCTATTGATTCTTACCATAACTACTTTAGCTTACAATCTTCTTATAATATGCCTCCTCTTCTTTAGGTTGGACAGAGTTATGTGTTTGACTTGCATGACTTACTTTATGGGTTAAGGTGCTTTATTCTTGGACTATGTGCTTCACAAAGTTTCACCACCAAGTAATGAAAGATCTTTGAGCATTGCTTGGTGGGCTTAATTCTTATGTATTGGTCACATATGTGTGCTTTATATCATTGTACACATTTTCTACTCATATAAATTATTGTTGGCTTATCTTGTTCTATGTTTAGATGAGCCCTATAATCTTGGCCCCTTTTCAATATGTGTTGCTAGTTCTTTGGGGTTTTACTTTGCTCATTATATGGGGGGTTGGGAGGTAGTTTCACATTTTTTAGTAGAAAAAAGAAAACAAAGAGTTATATTAACATCTATGAAAGACTCAAAGGGTCCATGAGACTAAAAATATTACAATACATCCATGATGTCACTACAACATATATTGAAGATTACCAAAAACCGAGCACGAAAAAACTGAGCGAGGACCCAAACCAAGCGGCAAGAGACCGAGCAAGCTATTTTGACAGTGTCAAAACAATGTCATTTAGAACTCGTAGTCATATCTTAAAGTTTTAGATTCTCAAAGAAAGTGCATACACAAGCCTAGTAATGGAATTCTCCCTCACAAGAACAACACAGCAACAACTTATTGACATTAGCAAAAGAAACTTATATTGTCTCAATCAAGAAAGCGCAAACATAATTCAAAATGCGACTCTGTTTTAATGAACCAAAAAAGGAATGACAACATATAACCATCTATAAAACACTAGAAGAAGAAATTACAGATGTCCCAAAAGTTACTGACTTATCTATGGTGTAAACCTAATTTCTTCCTTCTATATAACACTAGTAGAAGGAATATTGCGGTGTCCCGAGAGTGCTTGACTAAGCTCTAACTTTGTAATTGCAGCTTGGTGCATAAATTTGTGTATTGTAGGTTGCAAACCAAACACCCTAATGAACACAAAGTATATATGCTCACATGGCACGTACGACTCTTTTTTCAGATCCCTCAAAGCAAACTTTGGACAAGAGCACCTTGGAACTTCACATACATTAACCACAAAGGAGATTCCAGATTTCTTTGAATCAGTTGTTGAAATCCAAAAAATGTGTCTCTGCTTGAATGACAACTGTCTCACGCACTACCTCTCCTTCCATTATAAGTGCTCTGTTAATGCAATCTTGGCTTGCCTTGCTTATCTTCTCCTTCCATCTTACAATGCGGCCATCACCTCTGCTCATTGGGCGAACATTGCATGGTGTTGTCTGAATAGTGAAAACACTGTGTTTTACACCCTCCAAAATAAAACCCGCGTTGATGAGTTTGGTTGTCTCTTCCACAAACAAACATGTGCCTCTAGCAACCTTCCAAAGAAGAGGAGCTGGCCCACAAGACTTCTGAATCTGCTCATCCACTCTAGCTGAATGAATTACACTCGATGGACAAAAGTAGAACATTTGCCAACTCTCCTTATCCTTATACTGTCCATGTCCTTTGAAGCAAGGTGCAGGAATACCCTTCAGTGGCCCTTCCTTCTTGTCAAGAATGAAAGCTCCACAGCGTTTGGCTCTCCCTTCCAAAATACCCCAGCATGTAGATTGACATTTGGGTGGTGTTCTCCGGATAGCCCATTCTTTCACATCAACCTCACTCTCTTTTGGGGTCCCATGAATGCATGAAGCACCCCCTTTTGGTCTTGGAACATGAATAGTAGCGTTCTCATATTCTCGCTGATGACTATCTGTATTAAGTATAATTTTTGCATCCATTTTTCTTCTCTTGCGCATCACACTTTTCAGGACTGTCCTTTGAACATCTGGAGCAACAATATCTTATTCCTCCAACACTGTTGATGCAAGGTCCACAAGATTTTTTTTGCTCGAACCCCTTCGTCTCCGGACATAAATCTTTTCTTAATTTGATTTAAACTCGACCCAGACCCCTCATGTCTTCTTGTCAAGTAGGCCTTATAATGGGCACTTTGCAAGATTGACATGGCAAGGTCTGTAGAGCTGAAGTGGAGAACAAGCTAACTTGTTGAGTGTATCCCAAAGCTGCTCGCATGGATGTATGCTTAGAATCTGAGAGATTAACCGTAGGCACAAATGGACCTCCACCCCCTTGTGTCAATACCCATTTTGCCCAGTGAAATCCCCGCACCTCCCACCAAGATAACCATGTTTCTAATGAATGTAGCTCTATCTCATGCGCATGTCCCAAACTCCAAAATGTAACAAAGTTTGTCCTTTGCTGATGCGGCTCACACTTCACTTAGTGCATCTCTCCACCGTCGACACAAATCCTTATGCTCTTCTTGAAATTGTGGTTTGATACAAACTCGTGTGTATGTTCCAGCATACTCTTTTCCCAGTGAAAAGAACACGAGCGTTCCTTGAACATCATCACATTCCTTTTACCTTTATTGAAAACAGTACGCACTGCAAGCCAATTTGCTTGTGCCTCATCAGCCATGAAACCTGCAAACTCTGCACTCTCAAATCCACATTGCTACAACCTTTCATTCATCAAAGTCCAAAATAAAACCTGTGCATTTGTATTCTCCACCTTGAACTCACCTACTGCAATTCTAAGCAATTCTTTGACAAAAGGGTGATAAACATGTGCACTCATTGTGGTCCAGCCACTTGTCCTGTGCACATGATCAAAGTGGACAAATTGTTTCTCTAATGGTCCACCCGGCCTCATTTGATTAACCAAGTCGATCCCACTTCCAGGACCCACAGAGGATACATGAGGCTCCACATTGCTTGCCAGCTGGTTTGGAAATAAGAGGCTATGAAAGAAAGGGTATTGCCTATTTGTTTTCTCCTTAAGATCCAGTAATGCTTCGAGCCCAAGAATCGATCCCTTCACATTTTGATGGGCAATATCCATGGATCTCTGAATCCTAATCAAATACCAAAAGTCAACCATTGCAACATGTGAGTTTCAAAAAAATGTAAACAAAGTTTAGACCTAACCTTTTTCTTTGTACAAGAGGTGTAACTCTTTCCAGAAGCTGCTCGACCCCCAAATCTCCCATATCAGGAGTGATATCAGTGTCATCAAAGAGCATGTCCATAATTATATCTTGAGCTACACCTATCTCAACCTTTTTACACTTTGCATAAAGGTCATGGGAAGCTCTATCTTACACCAAAAAACGAGCAAGGAGAAAGGAGTGTGTGCATCTAGTCCTACAGCAGATGAGAGTGGCAGCGATGATTTCTCTCCTATCCAGGTTCTTGTTTGTATGCTTTTTCTAGGGAATATTTTATGTTGCTTATATTGAGTTTGCCAGTTTCTAAGTTCTATGTTTCAAATGTTGTTTGTTTTGTGTTTGATTAATGTCTTCCTAGGTTTCTAAAAGAAGACAAAAAGAACAAGTATTGTCTCAACCCGCTAGCAGCACTATGCAGTCCACGTGTAGTGAGAAAGAAGAGCAAGGGGAAAATGAGGCGGTGGAGATGTATGAAAGGTGGAGATGTATTAGCTAAATGCAGGGTTTTAGATGTTTCAAGGTGCCCACCCATTCCCCTTTGTAGGATGTTTTCATACCCTAGGGTTCGAGGTTTGAGAAGTGACATTTCGCTACTCAAAATAGCCTTAGAGGGTGAAACTTACTGTCCAGAGAAGGGTATTTTCATCGTCTCTGTTGTCTCCACTTTGGGTGTTGCAATTCCGGTGACAAGTGAGATGAGGGCTTCATGGGATGCCCACTGGCACAGGCTATAGATAAAGAGTTTGAGAATGAGTTGAGAACCAAGAAGGAGTTGTCTTTTCTTTCCAATAAAATGTTCTATGTGTGGGAGGGGAACCATCGCACAGTGGCTTGGATGGAGCTCATTACAGAGAAATATAAAGATGATAAAGAATGGCATTTGAGGATCTTTAGCACTGTTGTTGATCCAACTAGACTCAGTGAAGTCTCCTTGTTTGCTGGCTTTCTTCGCATGAATGAGTAAGTTCCTCTCAAAACACAATGCGCATGTGACCCTTCTCATTAAATGCATCTGTATTAAATTTTTTTTTAAAAAAAAGCTTGAATGAGCATGCAGTCATAGTCACAAATCTGAAGGATACATTGGTCAATGCTGCAAATATTTGTGAGTGTGACATTAAATCCTATTTGCGAGAGCAACCTGCTAATGTGGCTAAAACCTTGGAAGCCACAAAGAAGCTTGAATCAAAGACTTTACCCCCATGGTATTCGCTGGCTAGAGAGGATTTGGCCCAGCTTGTTTACCAGGTAGATATGTATTTGGGCTCTTTCTTGTTATGAGACGATTAGAAAGTATGGTATGCAATGATTTCTCCAAAATTTTGTAGGTTGAGTTTCAAAAGGAAGTAAGGACCAAAGTAGCTGAAGTTACAAAAGGTCTAAGTGCGGAGGAGAGGGCTTTAAAAGAAAAGGAGATCTCCACTGAGTTGCGACGAAAGTACACTGATCGTATGCAAAAAGTATTGCAATGTTTGATTTGTTTAAAATTATTATTGTTGTGTTTGTCTCCTACTAATATGAAATGGTTTTGGTATATTTATTAGGTTTTGAATATTATTAATCTATCCCTTGGCAAGGAATGGAGAGAAACTTTGTTTTCTCTTCAATTTGATGGAGTGGACACCATTGTGTATGGGTATTGAAAAGTTGAATTTGATAGCAATCTCTTCCGTCAGTGCAGAGAAAAAGATAACTTGGTTGAGATTGCTTGAGAGTTCAAGATCTGTTCGCAATACCCATGGTATGCCATCAACAAACACAGAGTACAGAGCGTAAGAGTTTTTCACTTTTCTTGCTTTATCTCTATGCTTCATAGAAAAAAATTATCTTCGCTTTGCATGTTTTCGTGCCTTTCATTATTTCTATCATTGTAGGTGGTTGTCTAGGGAACTGTTGCTAGACATGATAGAAAAGAATGCACTTCGTTCTTTAGAGCAAGAGATAAGAATAGCAGCTACCACAGAGCATCCAATTAATTTTCCCGATGAGCCATCTCTTCATGTTTACTTTGCATCCATACGATACGAGGGTAGAAAATATATTTTTGGCAACATTAAGAAAATTGGTGCTAAAGAAAAGTCCAAAAAAAAGAGGGTCAACCTATTCAGTCCCATCCTGATGCAGCCGCTTGTCGGTTGCTCTATCGGTTGGTTTTCTATTTTAATGCCTTTTGTTTGACATTGCAGTGTGTAGTTTGTGTTGGCTTGGATAAATTATCTTTGAATATTCCAGGTATTTTTTGCACTTGAGAGACCTCAAGCTGCTTGTTGATTTGCCCAAGGCTTGTAAAACATGGGTGGATATCACTAACAAAGAGTCCACTATGTATGGGGAGAATATGATTGCTCTCTCACCATTTGAGATTGAGACATGCCCTTGGTGGATTGACATGCCCTCGCCCCATGTATTGCCAAGTGAGAAAGCTAAGTTTGAGGAATGGCAAAAATCAAAGGGAAAGGGTGCAAGTGGTGGCTGTCTGAGTCAAGGTAAAGTGGCTTCCACAACTGTCTCCTCTCTTTCCTTAAGCTTTACTTTTCTAACAAAGAAGTGGTTTTGAAGGTGATCAAATAAGGGGCAAGGAAGCGCAAAGGGGTGAGCATGCTCAAAGAGGCAAGCAAGCTCAAAAGGGCAAGCAAGCTCAAATTAGTGAGACACAGAGTACATGTGACTTTTACTTATTTCACTTTGCATATTCATGTCTCATGTAACTTAGAGAAGGCTAGCTCTCTATGTTGGATACTTTATATACCTTCCTTGTAAAATAAAGATTTATGTTTCTTTGTTTGTTTTTTGTTTTAGATCGTGGAATTTTTGTTGATGACAATTCACCACCACTCGATGTTGGTATGCATGGTAGCTTTCATAGTGGTATGCATGGTAGCTTTCATAGTGGTATGCTTCTTTTTATGGATATACGCAAGTCGATTGTTTTGTATGTTATGCTTGTTGTTCATTCATTATACTTGCCGTGATTATTTAGGTCCATCCTCACCTCCTAGACCACCATCCCAAAAAGAATATGTGCCACTCTTGTCCATACAAGGGGGGGCTTCTTTGGATCCCTCTATCTTTTCATTTGGATGTGGAGATTATATTTCTATGGGTAAGGATTTTGCATCCTCTATTAGAAATGAGGATTATGCAAAGATCCATACATTTTTTTCTGAAATCAATAAATTGGGGGTGGAGTATAAGAAAAAGAAAAAGACGATGGCATGGGCTGCTGACTTTGTGCTCTTGGATCTTCCCATGGACTCTACGCATGGACGAGACGGTGTTCCATTGTGGAACAAGGTGTCAGAGGATCATATTCGGCATGGACTTAGAGTGGCAGCAGCTTGTTTGGCGGACTCAGGATGGGTTGTTTGTCTTGCCTCCATTTCAGGTGATTCTTTGAGTCAGAAATATGTAAATAGGATTGTTAGGTACTTGTGAATAAGATTGTTAGGTAATTGTCAATGTTTAAAATGTATTTCTTTCTGTCAGGGGACTCTCCCTCATGGGTGGAGAAATATGCCCCATGGTGTGAGCTGGAGATTGTGCGTAGATTCATAGTTGAGGACTTAGCCTTCATGGATGAGGTTACGATTGAGGGTATTGCCGTAGAGGTATTTGACATGGTTATTGTACACTTAGTTTTCTTGGTGCTTTGTTGTTCTTGAGATTAGTTTGTGACATGTCTCTATTTTTTATCATTATTGTGCGACAGATGGATGCCTTCTACTTGTACATGCTACGACGTTGAGGCTACATGGCCTCTTTACGTCTTCAGGAGAGTGCCACATTACGACATGATCATGGTGTGCATACGGCATGTCATTCGTCACTATTTGCCAGATACTGTGAGGGTATTGGAGGCAGGCGAGGAGGCACATTTGAGATCAGGTGTGCAGCGGAGTGTCGGATTTGTGCGATGCTTTCTAGAGGCTCTTTGTCCTCCCGGAGAATTGGCTTTGGAGATGGGTAGTGGTACAGCCCTTTTGATGCGTGCATGCATCGCATCTGGCCGCCCCTGTTATTCTTTTGATAGTGACCCTGACATTGTTGGTCGCATTTTACAACCTTTGGTAAAGGGACCTTCTGCAGGTACTAGAGATTAGTCCAGCTCAGACGTGGAGATTTCAGAGAGTGAGCCAGTGGATGATGCATATGGCTGCCCTTTTGATTAGTATGGTTACTACTATTGACTTGTGTTTTGTCATGGTTTGTCAAGGTTACTACTATTGACTTATTTAGGACACTCTAGGATGATATGCTTTTGTGTGTGAGTTTTTGCCATGTGCTTTGAAATGTTAATGAAATGCGGTTTATAAAATTCTTATAGTAGTGCACTACCATGTTATGCAGAGGAAGTTGCAAGGGAGATGAGCAAGGATGCCTCCTATGATACAATCAAGACAAAAACCAATAAAGGGAGAAGAGTGGGATGTTGTTTTGTAGATGATGAGTGTGGAGAAGAGAGGGTGTGAAGTGTATGGAGCTTTTGGTGTTGTGTTAAGACAATGACTATTGTGCTAAGACTATGAGTATTGTATGGGTTGGTTTGAAAAATTTGATAACCTCGGGTCTTTTAATCTCTATCATATGGTTTAATTATCAAATTTAAGCATGCATGGAGTGTTTTTTTGTCACTTCAAGTCGTGGTGTTGTAAGGTTTGAGAGTTTTCAATAAACAATTAGAGTAGATAAGAGGTGTGATTTTGGTTCTATAGTGGTTGAATTCTATCACTTCTCTTCGTGTTGCTCTTTTTTATTGCTCCACTCGGTCTTTGCATGCTCAGTTTCTGTCTCTGCTCGGTTCATGCATGCTCGGTTTAAAGTTAAACTCCATATATTGAGGATAAGCCCCCAATATGAAACTCAACATCTCAATGATGTCACAACAAGTTATAGTGAGGATAAATGCCCAATATCAAACTCAACATCTCAAGTACAAGCTCTATGTGCATGTTCTTTGTGTCACCAATAGTGATGTCACTCAACATCCATGATGTCACTACAACATATATTAATGATAAACCCCCAATATGAAACTCAACATCTCAATGATATCACCACAACATATAGTGAGGATAACCCCAAATATGAAACTCAGCATCTCAAGTACAATTTTCTTTGTGCTGCAAGCTCTTTGTGTAAGCTATTTTTGTACAAGCTCTTTGTGCAAGCTCTTTTTGTATAAGCTCTTTGTGCAAGCTCTTTGTACAAGCTCTTCATGCAAAACTCCTCCAATAGTGAGGATGAACCTAATTTAAAAAAGGAAAAATAAACTTAACACCTCAATTACAAGTTCTTTATGTGGCCGATAGGAATCAATGTTTCTCCTTGTTTAATCTTTTACAAGCTATCTACATTTACCTCTCCTAATGAAGCATTACTCTACTTGGATTTTAAGTTATCATGCAAAGAGGTTCCTTGGTCCAAGTGGACCATGGACATTTGGCAGAATGAAGCTTGAGTGCCCTCTCCATACTAGCCCTTACATCACCCATGCTACCCATGGCTCTCATGCACCTTGCCCATGCACACTTCAAAGAGAATTTCGACCACTAATGACCAAATCCATAATCCTCATAATAATGACTTGGTCTTGGAAGATAACACACAATAAGAAAGTCTTTCTTTTGGTAGTCACCATATTGTTTGGTTTGCCTTCTTTGTGCATGTTGGTGTTCCTTTGATGTTATGGACTGATAGGAATAAAACATTTGCAACAAAAGATTATAATCCTTAAGCACAACTCAACTTGACACATGCTATCATGTAGACTAGCATGGCCACCCAAGAAATCATAATGAGGTTCTAAATCTTGATCCGTGTCCAATTTTCCTCTCATGTTGTAGTAATCTACCATAGCCTCTAAGGTATGACAATCTTCTCTTACTCTATCTAACAGCTTCTAACCTAAAGTGGACAAGACGTGATCATTGTTGAAAGCTTCAAGAGCTTTGCAAGGCTTGTTTTTGAACATCCATCTACTCTAAGCAAAGCAAAGCAACATAAAACTCATCATCACTTGGAAAAACCTCTTCAAGAAACCCATAATTAGTATATATACCAATTGTACCCGCTACTATCTCTAGAAGGATTACATATAGTAAGTACATTGTGATCCTTAGCATAGCCATTAACGTCACAAGGCCGTACGTTAGAATTCAGGCTTGATTTTTGATGGGTACCCTTGCCCTTCAAAATTGACAGGTTTGGTGAAATATAGCAAGTTTTTTTTGTATTATAGTGTAATTTTTTACATGCATGCTAAATTTTTGCGAGTATACTACGGCCACAATGCTCAAAAACGGGTGTGACGCCTGTCAAAAAGCAACTATGCTAGCATAGGTGCCACATATCCAAGGATCCATCAAAACAACATACACACTGTCAAGAGATTTTCAAATTTCAACACAGCAAATCCAGTGGGTAGGAGGGCTGAAATTGGAAGGCCTAAAAAACGGGTCGAAGTGTGGGAGTGCCTCCCTGAGGTAGTGGGATGGAATCTCCTAGGACGAAACCGGGAGGCACTTAGTTGTAGGTTGTGTGTGTTCAATTCCAGCTATTTTAAAAAAAAGAGAGAGGAATTGGCACAAACAACTTGAGCCTTTGAGTTTGAAAAAATTAGCAACGGTCAAATTTCAAAAAATGCAGCGCACGACGTTTTGGGCGGGTGGCGCTGACACCAGAAGATCGTGTGCTCTTAACACACACACACACGCACCCGTGCCCACCAGCGAGAGAGACACACACACACGTGGCACTGGGCAACACCCGTGCGGCTTGCCGGGTGATATTTTACCTGGCGAGAGGGACAATGACAATTTCACCTGTTATCTGTGTGTGTACACGTGTGAAAAAGAAGGGCAGCTGCCAGCGAGACAATGACCACCCACCGGCCCACCAGTCAAACAGCACATTTAATAGCCATGCCTTCCTTCCGCATGGTTTTAAGTTCACATTTAAGTCTACCCTGTCACGACTCACAACACACAACTGTGACCCTTCCTCGTAGTTGCTTTTTTGACAGGCGTCATGCCCGTTTTTTTAAGCACTTTAGCCGTAAAATACTTGTAAAATTTTAAAATGCCCGTCATAAACCACAGTAGTATATGAAAGAACTTGCTATAACTCGTTAATTTTTGAAGGGCAAGGTGTCCGTCAAAAATCAAGCCTCTTGAGAGGCTTGAGCACACACATATCAGAATCAAATTCCAAATCCATTACTTGATAAAAAAACATTTTTTCCAACCAATCAAAATGCTGACAATTGCTCAATTTACTCAGTTTTACTATTTAGTTCCAAAAATGTATACTATATGAACTAAAACATACAATAAATGAATCCTTAAAATAAGGGCAATGAAAATTCTTAGACATTTTTTCATAATTCTAACCGATAAAAATACACTAAATTGTCGTTTTTTGACCACTAAGATTCATATCATAGACTCTCTCTCTCTCTCTCTCTCTCTCACATCCAATTTAGGGAATCTACACACATAATCCAATGCAAGGGAGATTTGACAGAGGAAAACTCCTTATCCACAAACTTTTTTTTTTGGGTAAATTAGGTACCAAAATTACATATGCTATCACTTCCACATCCGAAATGGGTAGATTCACAGCCAACACCTCCTCCTCAAGAGATATTGGGACTCTGCAATTAACTTTCAAATCATGCTTTTTTCCCAATTGCTAAAAACTACCAATCTACCAGCTTTTTGAGGTATTGGAGCCTCATATGTGTTTGTTTTGTTGTTTTTAATCTTGTTTGCATTAGGTTTTAGAACATTTAATTTATAGGTTTTGGAAGAGGAAACCCTAGTTTTCTTGGCTATTTGAAAAAACGATTATAAGGGCTAAAATGCTTGGATTTCATTACATTATGTTTAACCTAAGTGAATAGGGGTGAGATCCACCGTGAAAACCATGGCTAGGAGCTCTTATGGATTAGAGTGTTGAAAGTCGTGTTTTTTCTTGTTCTTACATTGTATGCATTTCCAAAAAATCAACTAAAAACAATCATTAAGCATTTCATTACTTGCACAAACCCCTTCGTTGGGAGTAGGAACATTACACACCCCAAAAGTAATCCAAAAGACCAAGGCATAAAACTATGCACACAGCTCTCTTGAAGCTCACATGATCCCACAATCGTGCTAGAATTTCGATGTGACGTGAGCTTACTAAACATGGCATGAGCTTGCATAGATGTTATGTGAATCTAGTCTAAAATCGGATGTGAGCCTAGATTCAACCCATGGTAGTTCGACCTAACAAAGCGGTAACATTAAAAACATGTATGGCCTATATTCAACCCATGGTAGTTCGACCTAACAAAGCGGTGACATTAAAAACATGTATGGCCTCACCTACTATCCATGTCCTGGAAAGATCTTCATGTTAGATAATATGTATTGTCACCTAAAGGCACTAATTCCCATGTCGCAATTGTATCTAATGCTACCATCTCCTCATCTATGGCATGTTTGCATTTTAATTTCCAAGTGCCTGCTCAAAATAAGTGGTATCTATCTCGTGTACTGCTTTAACCATGTAAGCATAGTGATGGGTTATATATCCATCATATCTCAAGCTGTCAGCGGGGTATCTAACCCAAGTAGACATGCATACACTTGGATCACTGTCGGGTGCCCTCAAAACAACCCTAGTTCTTTGTGCACTAGGAGTAACCACCACTAAGCTAATAGAATGCCAAGCTCCTCATTAAGGCTATGCTCGGAGCCAGTAGAGCCACATTCCACATAAGAGTGACATGTTGACAGATTACAGATTAGGCACAAAAAGTTGATCTACCTTTTTCTTCCCTTTGCATGATACAAAGTACCTGTAGTGCCAGGAGATGATGCATCTACCTTTTCTTTCCTTTTACATGATACATGTGAATACCTGTAGTACCACAAGATAATGATGCATCTACATTCCATGCATATGTCCTCAACAACCTGCCTTACCATGGACTAACACTAGATCCACTGCTAGAGGACTCTCCAGGTCCACTAAGCACCTATGATTATTGCTTTACTTGTGGGATAACATCATTACTTCTTACATCTATACCTTGAGGTACCTTCAGTAGTGAATACCAGTTACTCATCTCATCAAATACATCTCTGCTTACTCATATCTCACAAGTAGTAGGGTTATCACATCTATAACCTTTCTACTCCAAAGTATATCCACCCAATGAAGATGTATTTCTATGCCTTTAGATCCAAGTTGGTTCTCACTTTACCAGGAACATACAATACATTCAAGTAAGACACATCTGGTGTTATGCTTATAAACTTCTATTCAGGCAACATGCCATGAATAGTTGTAATGGGGGGCTTGTTCATAACGTAAACAAGCTTTATCCCAAAAATAATCTGGTATATTCTTTTCAGACATCAAGGCACGAGGAACTTTTGTAATGTGCCTATTTTGCAAAGTGTACTTACATATGAGTTGCCTCTTGATTCCCTGCTTTCTCAAGAAATCATTGAACTCATGGAGAAATCATTGAACTCATGGAGAAATATTCTCCCCCACTATCTGATCTTAGAAATTTGATATGCATACCTTTTTCCTTATCAACTAAGGCTTTAAATCTCTGAAAGTGAGCAAACACCTCACTTCCTAGTGTGATCATCAATGAGTGTAATATAGTACCTATAACATGTAATCATTGTAGTTGTATAACATCCAATGGCCTTGCACATTGACGTGCTTCCATGCACGAAAGCATGTTAGGCTTGCTTACCAAGATATCATGCTTCACATAGTTTGTGCATACTATCAACCTTAAACTTTGGCAAACCTACAACAATATTTTCGACTTACATAGACTTCAGCTATTGTATATTCACATGACTACTAATACGCTTATGCCATTGTCAATATTTACAATGACACATGTCTAATACACAAACATGGATGTCTTCACCCCTGGCAAGCATGTTAACATCTCGTAAACATCATGTCATTTCTGTTATCCTTTTTTGCAATTAAGCAACACTAATATTTGAAGTCTTCTATAAAGTATCCATGAGGATGACACATGTCCCATGCGCAAAAATAATCTGGTAAACTTATATTCAGGCATCATGCCATGAATAGTTGCAATAGGAGGCTTGTTCATAACGTAAACATGCTTTACCCCAAAAGCAATCCGGTATATTCTTTTCAGACATCAAGGCACGAGGAACTTTTATAATGTGCCTATTTTGCAAAGTGTACTTACATATGAGTTATCTCTTGATTCCTTGCTTTCTCAAGAAATCATTGAACTCATGGAGAAATATTCTCCCCCACTATCTAATCTTAGAAATTTGATATGCATACCTTTTTCCTTATCAACTAAGGCTTTAAATCTCTGAAAGTGAGCAAACACCTCACTTCCTAGTGTCATTATCAATGAGTGTAATATAGTACCTGCAACATGTAATCATTGTAGTCTTGGTTGGTCCATACATCAAATTGTATAACATCCAATGGCCTTGCACACTGACATGCTTCCATGCGCACGAAAGCATGTTAGGCTTGCTTACCAAGATAGCATGCTTCACATAGTTTGTGCATACTATCAACCTTAAACTTTGGCAAACCTACAACAATATTTTGGACTTACATAGACTTCAGCTATTGTATATTCACATGACCAATATGCTTATGCCATTATCAATATTTGTAATGACACATGTCTAATACACAAACATGGATGTCTTCACCCCTGGCAAGCATGTTAACATCTAAAGTAAACATCATGTCATTTCTGTTATCCTTTGCACTAAGCAACACTGATATTTGAAGTCTTCTATAAAGTATCCATGAGGATGACACATGTCCCATGCGCAAACATGGATGCCTTTACCTCATGCATGTTAACATCCAGAGTAAACATCTTGCCATTTCTGTTACCTTTGCAACCAAGTAACATTGATTTTTGAAGTCTTCCACAAAGCACCCTTGAGGATTGAACCTCACTAATTTACAGATCCTGCTCAACCATCTATCCAACATAAACTAGATTTTTTATTTATAATATTATGAACATGAAGAACATCTATCGACAAGTACTTCATTTTTCCATCATGTATAGACAATAGCACTTTACTAACATGTGCAGTATCATCACATGTTACCTAGTTTTTTCATTTTCTACATCTCTAAACCACTCAACCATGACTAGTCATGGTGGTTAGAGGCATTAAAATTCATATTAAAGCACATACTCCTGATCCTAACAATTCTCTTGTCGTAGACTCGGATAGAATCCATCATTGAGACAACGACGGGACACAAAGTGCACCTATGTACTCAGAATTGTTACAGACAAAAGACTAATACTAGCGTCCCATGAGCAAATTGAGTCTGAAACTAGGCAACTTAACCCCATAGCAAAATCTTGCATGATTCATTTACAGGTTCTTCGGGTGGATATCATTCGATTTTTTATAACTTAAGCACATAAATTGGCCACTTTATAACTCATACCACCATTTAACAAAAGATAAGAGTAGTAGCATGCACCTTAAAAAATGATATACACTAGTTAATAAAAACCAATGTCTTGAAAGACACTTCATGGGTATGATGTCAAGTGTATGGACTAGATCTTGATTGGGTTTTGGTTGCCATTTTGAGTAGAGGAAGCAACACAAGGAACCCTCAGTCCCACCAAATTTGAACAACACAAGCAATTACACATCCATGGTGATGACTACAAAGGGATGTTCATGGGCTACGCCTTTGAGAGGGAGACTTCTCAAGCATAATTTGATGCATTACCTTTTAAAGTACAATTAAGTTGGCACTTACTCTGTTGGGCTCTAACCAAGGGGTTGAACATGGATAAGAAAGGTGTGAAAGAAAAGGAAGAGGATTGAGCAAGGTGAATTTCTTTTGAGTGTATATTTGACAAGATAGACTCTATACACGCAGTGTAAAAGTTTGTGTATTTTGTGAAGGCTTTAAAGTACAAACTACAAAATAGAGTGGTTAAGCTAGTGCTATGTGGATGCAATGCCTTGACAAAAGATAAGAGATGGATTGTTAAAAGGGATGTAAAAACCATATAACAAAAGAGAAATATCAAAGATAAAGCCCTTATGACCAAAGTGAATATTTGAATGGGGCTAATCAATAACATAGTGATAGTGCAAAAGAGGTGAGTAAGCTAGGTAGAGGTTGGTTGCCATTTTGAGTAGAGGAAGCAACACAAGGAACGCTTAATCCCATCAAATTTTTAACAACACAAGCAATTACACATCCATGGTGATGACTAAAAAGGGATGTGCATGGGCTAGGCCTTTGAGGGGGTTTGCTCAAGCATAATTTGATGCATTATCTTTTAAAGTACAATTGAGTTGGCACTTACTCTCTTGGGCTCTAACCAAGGGGTTGAACATGGATAAGAAGGTGTGCAAGAAAAGCAAAAGAATTGAGCAAGGTGAACTTCTTTTGAATGTATATTTGACAAGGTAGACTCTATACACGCAATGTAGGGTGGTTGCAGGATCAGGGTGCCCAGTTTTGTCTACTCAGGAATCCTGTAAACAGAAAAAAAACAGACATTTGTTTACCTTTAGTGGCCAATCTCTCCTAGCTAACAAAATAATTTCCTTTCAAGTTCTTTTGTTGAAACATCACATGAAAAGTTGAGAATATAAGATTAAGCATTATATAGTCGAAAGTCCTCATTTCCTTAAGTACAAAGTCAATGTATACACCTTATCCCAAATTTGGACTGATTCTATAAAATGCTAAAATCTTTTACATATAAACTCATATGAGATTTCCACTTTGGACCTTAGATCTTCACATAATATATACCTTAACTTGATTTTTTGAGAAACTTTTAAACTATTTGTCTATTTTCTTTAAATATTTGAAGGTCTTTAAAGTGTTATAATCTATGCCACTTTTGCACCCATAATAACTACCACTTAAAATGCTCAATCTTGTAGATCAAAAGAGTGGTGAATAGTGAGACATTAGTAGAATGTGGTAGTTAGTCAAAATTGTAAATCCAATGGTTGGATTTTTAATGATCTCTTTTTCAAAATTCTTCCAAGCTATCAAAAGACCTGTAAATATTAATAATCTAATTAATAAAATTACATTTTTAATGTAAATCATCTAAAACCTATGAGAACTAGTGTACTTGTAATGATGCATCTATGGAAAAAAAATAGATCACTCTAAGTATAAAAAGATCATTTTTATCATTTCATCAAAGTTTTGATTAATTCGACTAATTTATATTAATTTAAATAATATTAAATTAATTTGAGTGCATGTGTATTTTCTATGAGTTGCTTGATCTCATTTGAAGTACCTTGCCTCCCTCAAATTTGCTCTCTAAGCATTGTCTCAATCGAGTATAAACTGAACAAAACTAGATACCCTGATCTTACAAAACAACCCTATAAAAGTTTGTGTATTTTGTGAAGGCCTTAAAATACCAATTACAAAAGAGAGTAATTAAGCTAGTGCTATGTAGATAAAATGCCTTGACAAAAGATAAGAGATAGATTGTGAAGAGAGATGTGAAAATCATTTAACAAAAGAGAAAAATATCAAAGATGAAGCCCTTGTGATGAAAGTGTAGATTTGGATGGTGCTAATCCTTAACATGGTGATAGTGCAAAAGAGGTGGGTAAGCTAGGTAGAACACCATGCTAATGCAAAATGATAATGTTAATAGGACCAATGTATTGCGTATGAGTGAACAAATGTCTTACCCCAATAGGGTGCTTGCAATGATGAAGACATGCATGCCCTTCTTGAAGGTGTAAAAGGATCTAAGAATGCCATTGACAACAAAATTGAGAATACCAAGGTAAGTCACAAGAAGATTACGAGAGCATGTTGTTCCTTGAGTGTTTTTTTGGGTCTAAGGTGTAAAAGGGTCTAAGGATGCCATTGACGACATGATTGAGAATACCAAGGTAAGTGCACAAGAAGATTACAAGAGCATGTTGTTCCTTGAGTGTTTTTTTATTGTCTTCTAGATGATGTAAGTGAATGCAAGGGATAGGCAATGCCTAAGGATCTCACCCAAGAGGCTCTTGTCACAAACTTGGGTAGGACATATTAGTCTTTTGTTATGCACCTAGAGCTAATCCTCAAATTAGCAAGCCTAATGCAATAGGGTTAGGAAGCCTTAGGATTAGGAGATAGCAAGCAAAGATTGATGACCTAGGTTCAAAATTAATAAAACTAGGCTACTAGCTATCTATAGCAAGTTAGCTATTCATAATGACAGTTATCACTATATAAGTGATGCCTTGGCTTATTAATTAGTAGTCGATTGTGCAGTGCACTTGTGATGGGCATGTGCTTGGACTAGAGTTTCTACTCTCGTCGTAGACATGGCAGATCACTGATAGTCTTGCCGAGGGTCCTTGTTGGTAAGCACTGGTGGTATGGAACGCCAACGTTGTGGAACCGTAGCCCCAAGCTCAAGGGTGGTGAGCTTATGTACACCCCTTTTATTTGGTTTTCTCTAATCTTGTTTGGATTGTGTTTAGGAGATCTTGGTTAGTCAGGCCAGGCAGGCCTCTTGCATCTTTCCCCTCTCTATAGGTGATAATCCAGATTCTGTGTGTAACGCAAAAGTCTTATGTATGAGGTTTATGCACTACCTTATGTATGAGGCTTATGCATATGGCTAGTCTAGAATGCACATACGACACCCTAATAAGTTCTTTGCAGTTCTTTACATTATGATCTTCAACAAGGAGACCCACAAACAGCTGAAGGTCTTGCTATTGCTATTCGGGAGGCGAGACAATTTATTACAAGCTCAATTGAAAAAAGTAGTTTCCAGAAATGCACGACGGAATCAACCAGCCCCTGTCCTCTCAACCTGTAGCGCTTAATCCACCAAATGAAAGTAGCAGACCCAGAAATACACAGCACAGAAAATGTAGATTCTTCATGAAGTGTGACAAGAAGGATTGGAACAGGCAGCTGAAGTTTTCATAGCCAGAACACCTCAAACCTGCGATGAATGTAATGAAAGTCCAGTTTACATTTCCATGGGCACAGAGGACCATTCAAAGCAAGCCCACATAAAATACGGACTCTCTGGGCCTCTCTGTTCTCAAAGCTCATGAATATGGAAGGTGGGTCTTCTCAGAAAACATTGCAACTGTATTCGCAAAACACCCACAAGAGCTAGACATTCCTCCCTTGGAACATGCCTGGCAACTACCAGGGCAGCCAGATACATCTTCCTGATTGCCTCCATTGCCCTGACATCATGCTCTTGTTGTTGCTTACTTGCAGCATCACAATGAACTTGTGTGCCATTGTGAACTTCCTGCAATGCAATGCAAAAAACAAAAAAAAACAAAAAAACTCATAAGGCTAAATAAACATTCCTATCGATACGATTCATTAAGGTTAGCAGAAACACTTCATACATACCAAGCAACCACACAAATCTTGCCCACCATGTCTTGATAAAACGACTATACCAAGTGCAATCTTGACTACATAAGAGTCTATTCGCGGAGCTTCAAATCATCAACTCCATCATGCATAGAATAGATTGCATGCTATGGCATCCTCACTCACATCATAAGCTCCCAAGAGTGTGTAGGTTCAAACATGCATAGAAAAATGTCACAGTAGTAAACAAAAAGCTTCATGATAAGCCAACCAACTGAGTTTCTATCACTTCTTTGGAGGTGAAGGGCAGAGTTCCAAATCATCAACTCCATCATGCTATGGCATCCTCACTCACATCATAAGCTCCCCAGAGTGCGTGTAGGTTCATGCGTAAAGAAATGCCATGGTAGTAAACAGAAAGCTTCATAGATAAGCCAACCAACTGAGTTTCTATCACTACTTTGGAGGTGAAGGGCAGAGTAAGCCATAATGAAGGCTAGCACTAAAGAGAACATACATATACATCATAAGCTCCAAAGAGTGCCTCTAGGTTCATGCATGGTGGAATGCCAAGGTAGTAAACAAAAAGCTTCATAGTTAAGCCAACCAACTGAGTTTCTATCACTTCTTTGGAGGTGAAGGGCAGAGTAAGCCACAATGAAGGCTAGCACTAAAGAGAACATACATATACACACACGCACACAAATACAGAGTAGCTGGTTGAGTAATTGCTTGGACAGAAACAATTGATATAAACTTAGACAAAAACTTCATAACAAATCTGCATGTACCAACATAAAGCCATGATTATTGATAAATAGGAATAAGGGATAAGAGAGATCACCATTGAGGGCTCACACTGCCTTTCCATGCTCCCAGCATCGATCTCCATTTGCCATCGCAGAGCTGCAACCTCGCACCTCAGAGCCCTCACTTCCTCTTCACTGCTGGCATTCCTAGCCCTCAATCCTACACAAATCTCTTCGATGCTCTGCAAGAGCCTCTGCATGCCGTCAATGTCATTCTGCACAGGGTATTACCAGAAAGTCAGCATCTATGGGCAACACGTGATAGGCCGCTCCTCATATTGATAATGTTACCAAAGAACTCATACAAAGTGATAACGATGTCCTAGACTGCTCCTCATATTCATATGTGTTTGATTATGTTACCAAAGAACTCATACAAAGAGATAACAATGTCTGAAAGAATTCATAATACATGTCATTTGCAGAAATTGATGAGTGTGTATATGTGAAGTTCCTGCCCTCATGAAACATTAAGCTGTACCTCTTTCTGGGCTAGCTTCTCCCTTGCTGACTCCCACAAATGCTCCTTTTCAGCCACCTGTCTTTGTAACTCTTCAACCCTCCTTGCCAACACCATCGTTTCAGAACCCTTATCCTTGGGCTCCTCAAAGCGATAGTAAGACTCCAGCATGCCTTCCCTGACTGCCAGCTTACGCTGAAGCCCCTCTACTTGACCCTGTAGCTTAGCAATGTCCACTGCATTCTCATAAGAAACACTTCGGGGTGAAGGGGAAGAGTCATCTGTTTTAAGTCGTCGGGGCAGATTCTCTTGCTCTTCCCACGAGGCATCACCTTTCTTCTTCACTCTTCTGATGTTTCTGGAGGCCCTCCTAGAGTTCGCACTAGCTGCAACCTGCTGTGCAATCAACATGTTATGCAAAAAGGGACCTTCATTTCAGGTGTTGCATATTGCCTTTAAAATACTCCAATCTCAGACCTTCTTGGCTAGGGTTTCTTGCGATGGAGCTCGTGTGTAGACCATTGATGCATGATGCTGAAAATTCTTGCGCTGGCGGTTGTCCTCGGGATGTTCCTGCAAGAACGCCAAGAAGTAAGCAAATGAAGAAGACAAGATGGCAAGGTGTAACAAGAAGCATCATAATGAAATGGGTATAAACATGCAAATTAATGCTGAGAGCCACACACCCTTCAGACCTTATTTTTCTTGCTAAACCAGGAAAAAAGCAGCTAGTTTTCAAAACACTTCATCACTCAATGCTGCCTTCAAAACCATGACCTTCGTGCAATCAGGGTACAGCTAACCAAGTCAAAAGCCATCGTCCTTTTCTTGAAATGAAACAATCTTGAATCTGATGGAGAGAGCTCAGCCATCATACCATGCAAGTTTCAATGAGAGGAAACATTTCGACAAGGTTCTGATAAAGCTCTCTACCATCGCCAGTCCAAGCAAGATCCTGCATCATCTCTCTGAGCTGCCCTCCACCAGCCACCGTAGAGTCGTGGCCCTTCCTCCTCTGCCAAGAGCCATCCATAGAGCTACGTCTGTCATCTTCAGAAGCTCCATCGCGGAGGCTCTTCCAATCTTCTGGGAAGCTCTTCAGACCTGCAGGGCCACCATATTTAGATCCCCCATTTGCAGCAGAAAGGCCGTGGGCCATGGTCTCGAGCTTCAAATCGGGCAGATTCTGGCGCGCTTTGCGGAGGTGGAGGTCGGCAAGGGAGGAGTCCATAACGGCTGTCCAATTAGGACTAGGGTTTCTGTTAAGTTTCAGGTGGCCGTTGATGCGGGGGCGCTGTTCTTGGGAGGTGCTACTGGAGAGGGCCTCCGAGAAGCTCTCGGCTTCTCTGCTGGTGCTGCTGGCCTCGGAGGGAGGGTAGGGGGCTATGGAAGGGGACTTCTGCCACGCCGAGAAGTCATGCGGGAGCAAGTCTTCACGGATGCGGGGTCGGGGATACTCGCCATCGCTACTACCACTATACTCTGTGTCATCTACTCCATCTTCTTCTGCTGCAGAGCTGTCTTGTTTCTGCTCACCTTCGTCATCGTAGTCTTCATTCTTTTCTGCGAGGCCATGGGTGATCTCTGCTGCATCTAGTTTCTGCTGCTGCTGTTGCTGTGGATGATGGCTTTGCTTCTGTGACTTGGGGAAGGCGTTCACAAGCTTCTTCAAGGTGTGAGAAGGGCTGCTGAAGAAGGATTTGGTCGGAGTTTCCTTCATCAGCGCTGCCATGCATAGAGAGAGAGAGAGAGAGTGTGTGTGTGTGTCTGCGACTGAGTTGGGAGAGGGAGAGGGAGAGGAAGGGGGAGGGGGAGGGGGAGGGGGAGGGGGAGAGATTTAAGGCAGAAAAGGTTCCTGAAACTATGGCGTTTTCTCTCTCTACCCCTCTGTTCTCGCCAAGAAAATGGGCAATGCTACAACCCTCAAGAAACAGCCCCAATTCTTCTCTGTGTAGAGATCTCTACGCAGAGAAGAAGGGCTTCCTGTTTCGGAGGGAAAGCCTGTGTGTAGAGCTTGCTTGCCGTTGCTGCTGCTGCTGTTTTGCTGCGAATGCAAGTGGTACCGAAGAAGAGAGAGGTCACGGGAGAAGGCGCGCGGCTTAATTTTTGTATTGCTGTTATCTTATCGATCCTAGTATTGGTTGTCCAACAATGCCTATAGCATGGCCCTTTAGGCTCTTCTTAGGGACTCTCATAGCATGGCCCTTTACATCCAACAATGAGGCTCTTCCCATGGACTCTTAGAGCATGGCCCTTTCTACACCTGGGTGCCATGGATGGGCGGAAATGCATATGTTCGTGCACTGCGAAAAGGATGTCACCAACAGTAGACGAGAGCCATTTCCTCCAAGCAAAGAGGATGATCAGCAATGGGAGGAGTCACAAGTCTGTGACGCCTAGTAAAACATGTGCAAAAACAATTCCCAATGTGAAAATGATAGGCAGCTCAAGCATATAATTGCCATTCAGCATTCCCAATACGAAAATGATAAGCATGTGCAAGAGATCTGGACCAATTAGCCCAGTTAGAATTTGATTGATTTTTTGATGGCGACATGCAAGTGTAGGCAATTCAAATTCTCAGAAAAATAAGCGTGTTGTTTATATGGTTGCAATGCCTCCTTTGTTGACTCCCGTCCTGGATGGGCACAGCCAAGATGTTAAATGATGTGTGTTGTGTAAGCTCCTTGGGAGTTGTCATCACTGTTGATGTCTTGCCAATTTCTTCTTGGCAATTGTGTGCTCTATAAGCTTCTCAAGGAGTTTCCATTGCACGAAGATGCAAATGCTTATGAAGACTCGAGTAGAGACTCAATGCTATTTCTTTTTATGTTGCCAATGCTATTTATGTGGTGATAAAGATCTTGGAGCACAAAGATATTGTGAAGATTTGTGCCTAAGAGAATTGACAAAGCACTTTTTTTAGTATGGCCTTTGCTACTTTGTACAAGCATGGAATGTGGTGTAATGGCTCCCTAGTCAATGCATTAGCATGGCTACCTTTTTCTCCACAAACAGGTTGCTTGTTTGTGTATCCTTGCAATTTGTAGAAGAATAGATTTATGTTACAAATCATCCCTCACCAAGTCACACACACACACACACACACACACACACACACACTCGAAAATCACCCTTTGAACTCCAACTTCTTCTCAAAGCAAACATCATCAACCTACAAGAAGTCCAAGAACGTGCCCCATATGCTTCATTTCACACCTTCACATATACATCATAAGGCTGTGGTCTTTTTTGGGCTCAACCACATTGTTATAGATTTGCAAATGGGGCAAGGTGCCCATGATTAAGGTGCCTTCCTCAATAAGATTGTGCAAATCGTTAGTTAAGGATCACCTCCATATGTTACACCTTAGTCACTTGCACCGTATTGCACAACAAGAAATGTAGCCATGCAAGCACTACCAAGTAGGGCTAACAATGTGTTTTCATCCATGGCTCTTAGATGTAAACACAATATAACACACACACACACACACGAGCCTAAAAAGTGGCAGCATGTTTTAATTATCCCTTCATCTATTAGCCTACACGAGTGAAGAGTAGTTTCAAAAGATGGTGGGTTTTAACAAAAAGCATGGTTTCCTTAACCCTTTGGATTGATGTCTCCCACCTCGAAGTGGCATTTCCATATGATGGAGACTCACATATGCATTGCCATATGGAGACGCACAGATGCATTGATGTGTCCACAACCACAACCGCTCTGTGAACTTTGCAAGCTACTATGGATCGTTCACCACGTGAAGATTATGACATCATGGTTGTGATGCCATAAACATATTTTAGACATGCACAACTCTTTCTTCCACATGAACACGAAGAGGAGGGGTAGAATTTGGGAGTACATTCTTGGTGATGCAAGGTACATGAGCCCCTTCCTTGTCTTATCATCTTGTTTCTACCACCTACATGCTAAGACAAGAAGAGCTTCAAGTTTTGACTCATTCATGTCATCTTCATTTATCAAAATGCTTCTTAATGTGCATATGCTTCCAAATATTGTGATTACATGTTATGTTTTGTAGAACAATTGTATTAGTGACTTGGTAGGGGAGAAAATAGAAGTTCGAACATCCCACCTATATACCACCCCTCCCCCAACACCACCATTGTTTTGTAGAACAATTGTATTAGTGACTTGGCAGGGGAGCAAATAGAAGTTCCAGCATCCCACCTATATACCACCCCTCTCCCTCCTCCAACACCACCATCACTACCCTTAGGACACTAATCCCACTAGAAATGCTTTGCTAAAGTACATGAAAGATGGCCTTATGTAGCATTGAGATGTGAGAGCTACTCATTTGTAACATACAATACTATAGTCTATAGCTTTGGCATGTGTAGGAATAAACATTGAACAGATCATGTGAAGGAATGTACGAAAATGTATGGCCTTGGTACATGCCTGGGTTCCCTTTTGAGCCCTCTAATTTAAGGGCAAGATGTCTTGGATTAAAATTACTAACCCAATAGTTATGGGCACACAAATGTCTTTTCCTTGAGTTTGCAATCATTAGCAAGACGACTATACTGTTTTAGTGTGCAGCCTCGCCTAGAAGTGCTAGTGCCAAGTTATGATGTGTGGTGGCTACACTATTTTGGTGCAGCCTCACCTAGAAGAGCTAGCACCAAGTTATGAAGGGTGGTGGCAAAACCACCATGAAACTACCTACTTCTACTTCTACTTCTACTTCTACTAGTTCACACCCTCTTCCCTATGTGTAGGTGATGTTTCCACCCTTGCAGGGTTCATGGACTAGTGCGCTTCTCACATTAAAGTGTCCAATTACAACAGTCTTCAATTCACAAGCTACTAAGCATTAAATAGGCAAGGCTCGAGGTCGATGAAGGGTTAACAATCAAGTCATCAAGTCTCAAAGCTTACAAATTATGAGTTTACTAGTTTCTTCCTCTCTTTGGCAAATTGGGCAAATGGGTTAACAGTCAAGTCTCAAGGCTTACAGATTATGAGTTTACTAGTTTCTTCCTCTCTTTGCAAATGACAAGTCTTCCCAAAGTGCATAAGTCTCCCTATACTCCTCAAGATATTATGAGTTCACTAGTTTCTTTCTCTCTTTTTAATGACGAAAGGTAAAGGCAATGCCTTTTCTCAGGGCGGCTATAAGCCAAAGGTAGAATTAGCCTAGTCTTCTAGGCAAGGATGTCGAGAAGGGGAGTGATAAACCTAAGAAGAAAGGAAAATATGACTATTGTCAAAAGCCGGGCAGTTATATCAATGAATGTAGAAAAAGCCTAGAGAAGGAAAAGAAGAAAGAGTCAGGTGCATGGTTGTGGGGCTGATGCATCACCACATCAAGTGCTAAAAAGAAGAAGTTAGTAAACTATACACAGGATGATTGGGCATTCATTGTACAATGTAGTTATGACCCTTCTGTCCATGATGTATGCATGTCAATGAAAGATCAACATGTTTGGTATTTTGATAGTGGTGCTAACAAGCATCACTATTATCAAGAGATCAACAGGTTTGGTATTTTGATAGTGGTGCTAACAAGCACCACATTGAGAAGTAATGTGCTAACAACCACATTACTTCTCAATGTGGTTTGTTTTCTTCCCTTACGTCTACTCCTCAAGGAGGCACAATCACATGTGTTAATAACTCCTTATATCAATGAAATGAGTTAGTAAGGTTGTTCTCTCACTACTATAAATGGTGGCACAATCACAAGTCTTGTTTATGCCACACTTTAAAAAAACTTCTGTACCATTGCTAAGGCATGCTTAGTGGTCAGATTTGTTAATGATAGGTGTATCATTTATGTATAGAGTGATGGAGACATCACTATGTGGTATCCAATACTCTAGGCCAGCTTTACAAGTTGGACATGTATAAGATATTGACGTATAATGCTTGTTTAGTTACTACCACATGCTTAGTGGTCAGATTTGTTAATGATAGGTGTATCATTTATGTATGGAGTGATGGAGACATCACTATGTGGTATCCAATACTCTAGGCCAACTTTACAAGTTGGACATGTATAAGATATTGATGTATAACGCTTGTTTAGTTACTACCACATGTGCTATAAGTGATCTGGAGCTATGGCATGCCCGCTTTGGTCACTTGAATTTTGGTACTTTGTTGTGCCTTCAAAGGCAAGAGATGGTGTCAGAGTTGCCAAAGCTTGAGGCCCCTATCAAACATGTATGTGAGGGGTGCGTTTTGGGTAAGATACAACTGGCATCATTCCCTAAAGACAGATTAATAAGAGCTGTTCAAAAATTACATCTCATACATGGTGATGTATGAGAGGGGTACATTTTGGGCAAGATGCAATGGGCATCATTCCCAAAAGATAGATCAGTACGAGTTGTCTAAAATTTATATCTTATACATAGTGATGTATGTGGTCCTATGAGGACACCATCGATTGAGGGATATCTCTACTTTATAACTCCATGCACACGGGTGTATGCACTGAAGGCAAAGTCATATGTTTTTACATACTTCAAACACTTTGTTTCTATGGCAAAAAATGTATATGCATGTAAAGTTTTCACCCTTTGTGGAGATTTAGCGGGGTACATGTCAAAGAAGTTTCATGTATATATGGTTGAAAGAGGCATAAAACATCAATGCACAGTGCTCTACAGACCTCAACAAAATAGTGTAGTTGAGAGGGATAATAGGTTTCTCATGAAGATGACACATTTCATGGTCAAAGGCCAAGATTTGCCTCATGTTTTGGTTAGAGGTAGTTATGTGTGCCATTTATGTGCTAAACAAATGCCCCACCAAGGCCTTGTGAACAATTACCCCTTATGAAGCTTGGAATGGCAGGAAGTCCTCTATGGCTCATTTGCGTATTTTTAGTTATCGTGCTTATGCTCTTATGCCTAAGCAACAATGTAATATGATGGATGATAAGGCGATAAAATGCTTTTTGTGGGATACAACTCAGAAAGCACAAGGTGTAAACTCTTAATATCCGACCATAAAGTGGATTTTAATAAGTAGATATGTTGCCTTTGTTGACAACTCAGTTCAACCCATACTTTTATACCAAAAAAAAAAACAAAATGTCATAGGACATCTTTGATACACTCCTACATTTGTATAATGCGAGAAAGCCATATGTGGAGCAACAACAAGGTACTATAAATCAACTCCCCATACTAGTTGAATTGGCTTAATTTTCAGCCCACATATTAGCCTATTGATGAGGCGATTGTGGATGATGCAATGGATGAGGAAAGGGAAGTCATACAAGCATCTAAGAGTATGCCCAAATGGATGGTTCAAATGATGGATTGAAAAATGATCTCATAAGTAGGATGCTTGAAACAAGGGATGAGATTTTGACACCAAGATCGCAAATTGGTACATAACAGTTAGTTAAGGAAAGTGAGGTAACAATGTAGACAATGGGATGCAGCTAGCTTAGTGTCTTTTTTATCATTAGAGGTAAAAATGCCAATAGGGCCCTTGCTTTAGCAATCCTACCCTTTGGAGGGATGTGAAAGAATGGGTGGAGGGGATTTTAGAACCACATGCTAAATTTGGAAACAAACTAGAGGTTGATATCTCACAACCTCTAAGAGAGGATACTAATGCTCCTAGATTCATCCACGTTCCAGTCAATCAATTGGAACATTACTATGAAAGTAATGATACAAATGATGCCATTCTTATCCACTATAATGGGCAATTTCTAGATGGTGAACATGAGTGAGCATCATTACAAAGAAAGACTAGAAAAATGGGGAAAATCTACCTTATAATAAATCATAAAGATGGCTGATAGAACATCAACAAGACCCATGGGGTCTTGCAAATAAAAATTTATTTGTTTTGATTTTATCACACTTCATAGATATGAATTTCTTGTGCTAACTAGATTTGTATGATATCATACTTGGTATATCTTTCATGAGAGGCCAGGTTGATGCTTGATTGTGGGCCTTAGACCAAGTCTATTTAATGAAAAGACATCCAAGTTCTAAAGGTAGGCCTAAAAACTCAGAAGACTCATCCGATAGAGGGTAATCTCTTTGGAAATGAGTTGGTGGACCACGATAGACCAAATCACTTCAGTACAAGTGTGTGAAACCACAAATTGTTCTAGATGTTGGGAAAGAGGAGGACGTGATGTATGGATCCATCCCTCCTCTGAAATTAAGTGAAAATTGGATACTCGTGTCGTCAACGATAGATGTACCATATTCAAGGGCAAAGTACATTAATTTGGACTTAACAAAGCATAGTCCTTTGACCTCTATCTTGATGATAAGGGTTGGGGCTGTTTGGTGACGTTTTAGAATCAAAGTTATCAACAAGTTCACATAATGAGGCATCGCCTGCCAAAAGGGAAGTGCATCCTAAGATGGTCGAGGTGAAAGAATTATCAAGCTAGACATAACATCTTATGGAATAAACTGACAGATTCCTAGTGTACGCATCAAAGCTACAAAGGTGTAAAAAGAGTTCTTTGAGAACTGGGATGAGGAACTATCAATGGTAAGACACAAGAGAAACCTGAATCTCCAAAGAAGGGTGAGCCATGGCTTTCTAGATTGGAAAGGCACAAGAGAAATAGAGCCTTGGAAGAAGATGTGAACAAGAAGCCAAGAAGATTTTGGGCCAAACATAGGTAAAAGAAGATTAAGGAATAGACCCAAGGCTAGGCCCTCAACACTATAAAATATACACGGCGGATAAGCAAATAGTTGTTTGCCTCAGAGCCCAATGCTCTAATAAAGGTCATAAGGTGTTTCATATGACAGACCCACAAAGTTCAAGGAAGTAGACTTAGTGGAGCCTGGGGAGAGGAGCCCAAACCAGTGTTCAATTGCCAAGGATCTAACTCCAAAAGAGGAAAGGGAGCTAGTGGATCTGTTAAAAGAGTTTAAGGATTTCTTTACTTAGAAATATATAGACTTGAAGGGAATACCACCCAAGGTGGTACAACACACGATCCCTATCATTAAAGGATCAAGACCAACAAGGCAAAGGCCTCACCAAATGAAGCCCAAGAATTCAACCATTGTAGAAGAGGAGATTCACAACTCATTGCTATAGGATTCATTTACGAATCAATGATTATCACCCATCATCATTATGCCAAAGAGGAATGGAAATTTACGAGTGTGTGGATTTGAAAAAATTCATGCAACCACGAGCAAGTATCACTACCCCTTGTTGTATATTGAACACGTTGTACAGAGAGTTCTGTGGTGGTGAGAAAGCTTATAGCTTCTTGGACAATTTCTCAAGCTACAGTCAAGTGTCCAACACATGTGAAGACCAACACAAGACCACATTCACCACTAAGGGAGGCACATTTGCCTATCCGGGGTTATTCCCTTTGGACTAACCATGCACTCATAAAGTGGCTTATGTGCACAATATTCAAGGAATACTTGCAAAAGTGGTTGGAAGTATTCATTGATGATTTATGTGCTCATCCAAATTGGAAGGAACACCTGGTTTGTTTAAGAAAGGTATTTCTCAAGTGTCAATTGTATCGACACCTTAGAAATATCAAATATCCCACACAGGCATTAATCATACAAGCATAGAAGAGGCACAATGCTAGTATTATCTCTCTCTCAATCTCTCTCAAGACACAAAGAAGAGCTCTCTATAGCACAAAAGGGGAATGTGTCTTTTCATTTTATGAGAAAATGCCTTATATACATTTTGGCCCTTATTCACACTTGGGCGCCCAAAACTTACTTAACTAGGCCTTGGGTGGCTAATATCTCATAATGTACAACTTTTATAGTGCTGTTTCATGACACTTATTAATGTCCTCAATTGGAGGAGCATTCTTGTTAATCCAAAATGGGATTAACAATACCAACCTCATAGAAAAGTCCACAACCAACTATGGACTTTACGTACCTGAGAATCTATCTAGCCACATCCAAGCATGGCTTCCTAGGAGCCTGCATAAACTAGCTCACAAGTCCAACATCATAACTCAAGTTTGGCCTAGTAATGGTCATGTAGATCAAGCAACCCACTATGAAGGTGTATCAGAGAGGATGAATTTATATGTGTTGGAGAATTCACACTCCGAAATTATAGGAGGACATTTTGTTGGGGAAGTAACATCACGAAAGATCCTCCCAAGCATCATAGTGGCCAACATTGTTTGGCAACACAGTAGAATTTGTCAAGGGTTGCGTAAATGCCAAAGATTTGATGTACCACCATAATAGAGGGACATGATGCCCCTCACTCATGTAATAGTCTAGAAACCATTTAAGAAATAGGGAATTGATTTTGTAGGGCTCGTTAGTCATGCCATCATGCATAAAACCCAAACCTGTTACATCATAGTAGGAATTGATTTTGTAGGGCTCGTTAGTCATGCCATCATGCATAAAACCCAAACTTGCTACCTCATAGTAGCAACATACTATTTTACTAAATGGGTGGAGCCCAGGGCTATTGTGTGAAAGCTAATGCTTGTACTACTACCAAATTCTTGTATGAGTAAGCCATTTCTAGATAGGTGCTCATTGTTGGAGCTGGTTAGTGTGACCAAGGGACACATTTTGACAATGAGGTGATTGATTACCTCATGATGATAGTACAATGAAAGTCTTCTCTATGCTACCCCCACAAGCAAATGGTCATGCAGAGAGCACTAACAAGATTTTATGCTACCCACCACAAGCTAATGGGCTAGATAGAGAGCACCAACAAGATTTTATGTGGCATCTTAACAAAAACCACCAAGCATGAGAATTGCAATCAATAAAAAGATGGCTAAGAAATCTAGTTGAGTGACCGATTGACCTTAAGAAATTAGAAAAGATCAGACTATTGCATAGTTTAATGGTTGAAAAGCTTGGAAGGAAAAAATGGTTTAGTCAAAACATTAAGGAAGGAAACCTAGTTCTTTTGTTTGGAATGAGGAGTAATAAAAGGAAAAAGCTAATACTTTACTCTCTCCCTCTCTCTCTCTCTCTCTCTCTCTCTCTCTCATTTTAGCTATGGCTATCCTCCGATAGCGTCTTGTTGGCTAACCCTAAAGTTACCACAAATGGTTTCAGAGCAAAGTAGTCTTCTTGTTGTCCCTATGAAAGCACCATCGCCCCAAAGCCGCCCCGCCACCACTTCCACCGGCTTTTTTTGGCCATGGCGCTAATGCTCGATGGACCATTATTGTGATAAGGATTTGAATGTTACGATCTGAGTGAATTATTATCTGATGATGAGTTTCATATAAGGGATAGATTTTTTTCCATCCTTTCACATTCTCTCTTTTAGCCCTAACTTTTGGCCATTCACATTGTGCCACCATTTACAGTTTGACCATTTACATATTGGGATCTCTCTTTGGGGATTATCCCATCCACACCTCCTTTGGCCATATGTTCTTTCATACACTTTCGCTTGGCCATTTATGTTCGAGGGGACGATTTGTGTGTAAATGTGCATTAGAGGCCAAGTGTAATTTGCTAGTGGATGTTCATGTGTGGCACGGACTGTTTGGGTTTTCTTGGGGATTGTTCACATGCTTAGTGCTTTGTGAGCACGTTTTCGCATTTTTTATGTTGTGTGGAGTGTTCACACATTTGGGGTACCTTGTGGTGGAGATTGTTCACACATAGTTATGGGTTTTTCTTACTATTTTTACCCCTCATTTGATTGACACTCTACACCCCATCATCGTCATCAACATTACTATATTACCATCTCAAATCTTGATCTTAGGAGGGATTATGATTATGTCCTTGAGGACATGGACTACATACTAACATAGATTCATATGATGATGATGATGTATAACACCCACACATACCTATGATGATGTATCTCATACACATACACGTGATAATGTACCGCACACACACACTTATGATGATATTGGTACACCTGCACATGATTATACACATGCACATGATGATGCACTATAACATACACTTATGATGATATTGGTACATGTGTACATGATGATACACATGCACATGATTATAGTGGTACACATGTATATGATCATAGTTATACACATTCACATGATCCTATTGCCACATATGTACATGATAATGATAATGATGTGTGTGAGTTGGATCATGTGGGCATGATCATAGTTATACACATTCACATGATCCTATTGCCACATATGTACATGATAATGATAATGATGTGTGTGAGTTGGATCATGTGGGCATGATCTCAAGGGTAGAGATGAAAGCAAGCACATTGAGCATTGATACTTTTATGCCCATCTTCCTTTCACGGATTATGAGGATACATTAGTTGATCGTGGAGCATTTTAGAGGTTGGTGTGCATTCGACTAATAATATATTTAGTATAGCACAGGAGTTTAGTGATACTTCACATGCAGGTTCTTAGGATACTTATGGGCATAGGCCTAAGTTCCTTGTGTTAGACAAGAGATGCTATTCTTTTAGGACTTCCACATGTGGGGACATTTAGGATTCAATCACTACCACTACTCCTAGTTCTCATAGCCTACCTGACAGCGTTCGTGTGGATGTAACACACATATTAGAGTAGTCAAGCATCATGTGCATGAGAGTAGTGTGGATTTTGTTGAGGTGAGGCCTTGTAGGAGAGGCATGTTGATGCATATGGATCTAGAGAGTTTCTCATTTGACTTGGGTTTTTTCCTAGATCTAGTTATTGGAGAGATTGACCTAGTAGAGGGTATGTTGCATAGTTGGGATCATGTCTATACACACAGATGCAGTGGATCATGCCATCAATTGTTCGAGTGGCACTACATGGGACGAGGGTATTGGTTCACATTTGATCTTGCATGATGTCGACTTCGAGTTGTGTTCATTTGGTCTCCACAGGTGTTAACATGATCCTATTTTCTTTGGAGTCAGGACACTTTTCTTTGGGTGCGTTCTATGCTACTTGATATGTATGGTGGATAATTATGTTGCACCTGTAGCATATCATAGTCTTGGTCTACATGATGGTTCTTTTGTACCAGGACTGTGACATTTCGGTTAGGAGTTTTGAGCTCATTTGGTGGATCTCTTCAATGCCAAATTCACACTCTAATTGTCATGAGGATGGGCTTGATAGCTTTTCCTCATATTTGAGCTTTCATTCCGACCCAACAGGTACTTCTACATTGGCTTTGGAGGTTCGAGATATGTACCATGCACATCCCTTTGATCTTGGAGGATACACAACTGGCTTTGTGTCAACGGTGGTTCCTTATCTTCTCTATTTGATTGAGATTGCCATGGAGCCATTGTCTTGGAGTTTACACACTTTGGATTGCTTTTTGATCTAGGCGGAGGCATAGCTAGCTTCCTTGGTGATATTCATTCTCTACACTTTCCATTTGACCCGGGTGGAAGGAGAGCCGTTGTCTTGGATTTCACATGGCTTGGACTTCCATTTGATCTAGGCAGTTGCATCATTATCTTCATCGTTGATGACAGGAGTCCCTTATCCTTTCCATTTGACCTTGGGGGTCATACAATTCATGTGTTGGTCTTCCATAACATTTACATTCAGTTTTGGATGTGATTTTTGGCTTTTGTATATGGCCTTTTGTATGTGTCTTTTGTGAACAACCACCCTTTGATTTAGAGGATGAAATCATTATAGGAGGGGATGGTTTGTAATGAAGCAATTATATATGCACATGCACATGTATGGGTATAGGCCTAGGCACATGGACCTTGGGTCCCTTGAGCATAGATTTGGGGAATGGGCATATTGATTAGCTAGTGTGAAATGGCCAGGCACTATATAAGTGACCTTGGTTCAGGCTATTTGTACCTTTATCACCTTATCATTTGATATAGACATCTTCTATATAAGTGACCTTGGTTCAGGCTATTTGTACCTTTTATCACCTTATCATTTGGACATCTTGTCTTCTTGGAGCTTATGCCCAAGATTTCATGGCTGATTCATGGTAGCCTTTCCATGTTTAGGTGCTACTCCCTAGGATGAGTGGGATATGTGTGTACTTCATGCTAATGAGTGCAAACCCCAAGTTCCCTTTCTTGCGATTCTCTTGCCATCCACTTGTAGCGCATCTTTTTTTTTAGTGTCCAAGATTCTTGCAAAATGTGCACTTGACTACTTTTCCCTTAGGTTTACCTTTCATTTTTTAAAATTAGCCCCTCTCTATGTCATGACTGTGTGCCTTCGAAGTCAATAATCCATCAAGATAGTCACCATGTCATCATATGGCATCTCTCTGGGTACTCAAAGTGAAGCTATCACCTCTTTATACTTTTCCATCTCTTCCATGCTGGAAAAGAGTACTTTCTTGTCAACTTCATCAATGTTGGCCCTTAAAGCAGCTAGTTGTTAGAGGAGGGAACCTATGGTGCTAAGGTGCTCTCAGTAATGTGTGATGTTATTTCATTTTTAAACAATAATACTTTTTCTTTAGAAACACATTTGAATGGATTGGTATAGTTGATTGCTCCATTCAATGGAAAGAAAGAATAATCCAAATGTAGGTAAAGAGGTGGAGAACAATTGTACCCCACTCTAGACTCCAAGTACTGGGAGGAATGCTCATCTTCTACAAAGACTCAAAGCTATCTAAACTCAAAAGAAAGATCAAAGAAACAATGAGGACTTTACTGAGGAAAGCTAGATTATGGTAACCCCCCCTGGTGCTACTTCTAAGAACCACTATCGTTCGAGTCAACATACTAGAAAGCCAGATTGGTAACCCCTTCTATTGCTTCTAATAAGAAGAACCACCATCATTTGAGTCAACATACTAGAAAGCAATGGATTCCTATAAGCTTCTTGAGGACACAGAGATGAAGGGAATAAGCAGATATGGATACCTAAGCAAAGAGTGAAGAAATCCATAGCTTAGATTGATTTAGAACAACCTGGGCTGAAATTGGGAAGGAGAACTGCAAAGAGGAAGCCATGTCTACTAGGCATCTAAGCCCACTCTAATAGCACATGGATACTACAAAAGAGCCACCAAAAGCTAGAGGAAGTAAAGGCCAATAATATCCAATCAACAGAGGTCAAGAAACATCTAAATGTATAAAGTAGACCTAACAGGGCGAGAGTGACTCTGAATAGAAAGCCTCAAGAGCCTCCTCTTGTTTGGAGGAAGAAAGTGCAAACACCATCCAATTTGATAGGAATAGATGAAAGAAATAATCACATCAAACACCACTAGTGATAAAGGAAAGGACAAAGTAGAAGAAAAGTTTGAACCATATCCCATCAAGGATGGGATGCAACACTCAAAATGGGAGCTAGAGAACATTCGCCCCAGTAATATCCCTCAAGACTAAGGAAAGATAGTGTTGGATATTTTGCAGTCTAGTAAGTTTCTAAAGGTGTGTGATCACTTTAGGATCACTTTGGGCGTGGAAGCTAGAGAACCTTTGCCACAACAATATCCCTCAAGACTAAAGAAAGAGAGTGTTGGATATTTTGAAGTCTAGTAAGTTTCCTATGATGTGTGATTACTTTAAGTGTCCAATGGTGTGTGATCGCTTTAGGTGTCCAATGGTGTGTGATCACTTTAGGTGTGGGAACTAGAGAACCTTCACCAACAATATCCATCAAGGCCAAAGAAAAGGAGTGTTGGATATTTTGGAGTCTAGTAAGTGTCCAATGGTGTGTGATCACTTTAGGTGTAAACATTATTAAGAGAACATAAGATAGGGACTTGGGGCCTATATAAAGCATTATACATGGTGGACGTATTAACATATTACAATCATGTGTGATGTGCAACAACTCTCTCTCTCTCTCTTTTCCACCCATCCATGTCTATGCATGAAGTCACCATGGTTTGATCTCCCCATCTCTCCTTCCACTCACACTCTCTCATAGTTGAAACCATGTTCACCTACATGGTATCAGAGCATCGGTGAACCCACCATCACGCCTGCATTTTTTTCTTCCATTCAGCCTTGTGTTTCTCTACTACTCAGCCTTCACCAACTATGTTGTTGCCACCTTTTCTTGTTTTTTTGAACTCAGCAACCGTCACATGATGCATTTTTTTGATGTAGATATGATGAAGCTTTGCATTTTTAAAAAAAATTTTGTTGCTCCCTTTATTATTGTGCATATGATGAAGCCTTGTGATTTTTGTTACCTGTCCATATACCAAAATACTAACTTTAAATGGATGTGAATTTCTCTAAAAATTCACACGTGAATATCCACCCTAGTTGTTCATGTCATAATTCTCGTATGCATGTATGATGCAACTAACCCTCACCAATTATATCAGTTATCTCTTAGGTATGTGCAGTCCTAATGTGCGTAAAAAGGCTAAAACCACTCCATGTTTTGGCCGTGAATATCTCAAGATATTCCCACCGCCATAAAAAAACGCTTGGATTTTTACACATGGGAAACTTTCTTAACTACTCCAAAGGCCTGTAGAACCCTTCTTTACACATTAACAATAACTTATCAAACTAACCAATACCTTATTACCTGCTAACTAATAACCTGAAAAATCTAGGGAGAAGGTAGGTTGAGAATTAACCCTATCAGCTAGGATTTGGCTGACACAAGTGGATGGTTACTTTTACAGGATGACTCTACAGAAAAGGGAGGAGCAAGAAAACTCTAAATAAGAAACAACTGAGCCAGAATCCTCAGAGGACATAGGATCCGCCCCAACTAAAAGAAAGGAAACAAGAGGATATCCAAAGCATAGAAGTTGACACATTTGGGGCCTTACTTGAGAAATGCCATTAGCTGGTACCAACCACCAAGTGTAAGGCTGCCTTCTAATACCACTCCCCTAAGTGCCTCCTATTCCTTGAGACCCTAAAGGTGAAGAAAAATTTGGAAGAAATAGGATCAAATCAATATGTAGAAGAATAACTTCCCCGTATAATTAATGCCATCATGTGTGTAGAGTTCATCAAGTCTTATGGCAAAAGGATAAAGGCAAGAGAAGTCACTCTACAAGATGGAAAAAAGAAGAGAGTGATGATAAGAGAGGATGAGATTCACCAAGCCATGCGACAAACACATAGGGTGGAGAGAAAGGATCTGCCTTTCAACACAATGCTAAAGGAAAAACATTTCAGCAACAATGGAGTCAAGTATAAGAACATAAAGGAGAAGGTAGATGAACTGATAGGGAGGGAAATCTCAATGTAGGTAAAACCATTCAATCGATACAATAGAATAGACCTCGACAAGATTTAAAAGAATAGACCTCCATAAGCTACAGAATATCCATATGAACCTTATCAATGATTGGGCATGCCTATTATATTCACAAAGAGCTCAATGCCTACGTGCCATAACATCATAATAAGTTTGTGAACCCCTATCTTCTCACCCTCTTGTACAGTTTGGAGAATAAATCAAATTTCCCACGTATATTAGTTGAACAAAAGCTTAGACTTCTCATAAGTTAACAAGACAAGCATAACGTAAACAAAATTGTAAGAAGAAGATTGGGTCAAATCTTCCCCCTCATACCTCATGTGTGTAGCTCCCTTCACACATGAGTATTTTAATGTTGTATTGTAAAATTTAGCCCTTGGAGCTAATAATAGTGCTATGTACAAAGTTGGGCCTTTACATGCCAAAAATAACAAAGCACTAAAGCTTGTTCACATTAATGTGTAAACCCAAAAAATACTAGTTCACATGTGCTAAAAAATAATAGATGCCCATACACATCATGGATGCATAAAATAACAAGACCATCCAAAAATAATACTGTCCAAGTGTGAAAAATACTTGCACTAATGATATCAACAAAATCCTTGCACTAATGATATCAACAAAATACTTGCACTAATGATATCAACAAAATCCCTATGACACCTCAATTGGTGACCCTCGTATGGTGTGACACCTTAATTGGTGACCCTCGTACCACTCATCACCTGTGCCACACCTTAGTCGCGCGGCGGTAACCTCACACCACAGGTGTGACATATAATTCGGTATCCTCACATGTGTCACCTAAACACACAATGACAATCAAATCGTGTTAGGTGATAAGGCACAAACACGTAACATTGAAATACACTAGTAGAGTATCAATACAGAAAATCTCACTGGCACAGTGGTTTCTCGGGCATCCCCAATTAGCCATTGAGGGCATTTGCTAACATCCCTCTTGCTAACATCCCTCTTGCTCAGGTTGGCAATTATCCTTAGTTGCATGTCTACTCATATGAGTGGATAATGTTGGGATGTGTGTGGAAAAACCGCTTTGGCATTCATCTAGTATCTTCACATGGATCGTTTTTAAAAGTCAAAAGATATCGAGTGTATGTGCTTCTAGTACGTGTGTGGTGTGCTCATGATCTACAATTGGAGCTTCTTCATAAATAGGATGAGTAGGGATTGGTTCTCTAAATGGCTTAGAAAACTAATATCGAAAGAATTGTGAATTCTCTAATGAGAAGGTAGTTCCAGTCTATAAGACAGACAAGCCATTGATTTTATATATTACTCGGAAAGGACCGTAGAATCTAGGTGCCAATTCGATAACTGGGTTCTTCTTTACACTTTTAAGTCTTCTTTTCTCTATCTACAAAAGGACATAATCTCCCTATTCAAAGGCCATTGGCTTTCTCTTTTTGTTGGCTTGCTTGACATACTTTTCTTGAGATTTTCTAATGGCTTCCTTGACATACTTTTCTTAAGATTTTCTAATGGCTTCTTTGACATACTTTTCTCTTAAGATTTTCTAATGGCTTCCTTGACTTGTTGATGAATAGTCTTAAAGTCGTTTGTTGTGAATACATCAGTAATAGCATTAATATTATGTGAAAGATGGGTCATAGGTGTAGATAAGGTCTTACCATATACTATCTCAAATGGTGCCTTTTTAATAGCCGATGGGGTGGTATTATTATAGGCAAAATTGAATTGGTGGTACTATTATAGGAAAATTGAAGAATATGCAAATATTTATCCCACTACCTAGGTTGTGATGAAACATAAGCTCTAAGAAGATCCAAGATTGTGCTATTGGTCACTTTGGTTTGGCCATTAGATTCAAGGTGAAAAGCAACAGAGAAATCTAAATTTGTACCCAAAACAAGGTCCAAAATTCACTACAAATTTTAGAATCTTTATGAGAAACAATAACTTTAGTAAACCATGATGATAAACAAATTATTTCTTTAAAAATAGATGTGCAACTTGATTAGCAGTGAGTGTCTTTTTACATGCAATGAAATGTGCTTGTTTACTAAATCTGTCAACAATGGTCCATATCATATCATTGTGATTAGCTGTAAGAGGAAAACCTATAATGAAATCCATATAAATTGGCTACCATGGCTCATTATAGGAATGGGCAGTGGCATAAGTAATCCTTGGGTTTCCCCCTTATAGCTTTTAATTTTTTGACAAAAAATACACTTAATTACAAATCTAGCTACATCTCTTTTCAATCATTAACTGATGAAAATCTTTATGGCTTGTAGAGTAGAGGATACTCCTCTATGTCGAGCATAAGGGGGTTTGTGTAACTCTTCCATGATAGATTGCCTAAAACGTCATGCTATGCATAATTTCTTCTAGAAAAAGAGATACCCATCATGATAAGAATATTTTGAGTATTGAGTCTAACCACTATCTCTCATTTTGGTTCAAATGTTTACAAAGCTGTGTCTTGGTCATAAAAGTCTACAAAATGAGCTTTTCACATGAATAATGAGCCTATGACTAAGTGCATCAGTCACATTCTCTTTGCCAAGTTGGTAGAAAATAGTAAGCTGAAAACTTGGAATAAAAGCAGCCCATTTAATGTGCTGATCATATATAATAGGTTGAGAAAGCAGAAGTCTAATACTCTACTGATCAATCTTAATGATAAATTCAAACCCATTGGATAATGTTTCCAAATCTTTAGTACATGTACCATAACAGTCAATTCTTTATCATATGTACTATACTTAATCTCAGGGGGGATCAAAGTTTTCTACTCCCATAAGCTATGGGATGTCCATCTTGCATTAAAACAACTCCTATGCCTAAACCACTAGCATCAATAAACAACTACAAAGAAATTTCTAGCAAAATCTAGGAGTTGTAATGCTGGTGCATTAGTGAGTGCTTCTTTTAAACCATTAAAAGTTTTTTCTTATTTCCACGTCCATTCATACTTGTTCACTTTCTTAAGAAGAAAAGTCAAATGATATGCAAGATATGTGAAACTTTTCGCAAACCTTCTATAATAATTACAAAAACCAAGAAATGATCAAAGCTCATGAATGTCTTTAGGTCTAGGATAAGTTGCTATCATCTTAATCTTCTTAGGGTCTACTAGAATACCATCTGCAAAAACTATGTGGCCTAAGTATTCAATCTCTGTCTGAAAGAAGGAACTCTTTTGGGTATTGAGATAAAGTTGATTCTCATTAAAAAGATTAAATACTATCTCTAGATGTTTCTTACGCTCGGTAATACTATCATTGAACACAAGAATATCTTCAAAGAACACTACCACAAAGTTTTGATATTTAAGGTTGATGTGATTCATTACATGTGATTAAATGTGGCTAGATCATTAGTGAGACCAAAAGGCATCACTAAAAACTCATAATGGCTTGGCCGCATTCTAAAAGCAATTTTGTACTTTCTCACACATCCTCACTTGATGATATCCTAACTTGAGGTCAATCTTACTAAACACTTTTTCTCCTCTAAATTTACATGAGGAATAGGATACCTATTGTTGATCGTGATTTTGTTAAGAGCCCTATAGTCAATACATTTTCGATATGTACCATTTTTCTTCTTGACTAAGTGAATTGGGGCACCATAAGGTGAGCTACTAGAGCAGATCAATTTACACTCTAATAGATCTTCTATTTGACGTTGGATTTGCTTTTCCTCTAGTTGGTTCACTCTATAGGGTTCTCTCTACAAGGAGGGATACTACTAGGTATTATATCAATCCTATAGTCTTTAAGTCTAGAACCAGGTAAACGAGGGTGACCATCAAGTAAGCAATCTAAAAACCAATAAAGAAAAGAGTTGTAAAAAGAAGAATCCTTGGTAGATTGCTTATGAGCTATGAGTTGATTCACAAAAACTAGAAAAGTTTTTTCTCTCTTCCTCGATGCTCAGGAATGTAACAGTCTCTTTTTTTCTTAATACTACTAAGATAGAAACTTTTTTCTTCATGCATAAAACACCAAGTATGTGCGTGATAATCTATATGTGGATTATACTTGTGTCTCCATGGCATATTAATAATTATGTCAATACCTTGTAGTGGTGCAACCAAAGAATTCCTTTTTCCTCTTCTCATAAGGTGGTGTCGTTAATTTTAGATTCCTTACTTCTTTGGTGAAATTATACTCTTGGTTGTTAAAGGAAGGTTTGATTTTGTATTTAGATGGTGTGACCTCTAGATTGAGTGCATTCACAAATCTTTTGAAGATAAACTCATGAGTACTTTCATCATCATGCAAGATTATGATTGACATATCTTTTACCTTACCATTCATTTTCAATAACCTATGAGGTACTAATAGACTGAGTTTGTGAGGGTATAGAGTTACCTCCTTAGTCGAAAATTTTTTCATACTTTGAGTTACCCTCTTGCTTGGGCAAATAGTTACCATTTGTATATTGTTTGCTTCATCATTCATGTTGACATTTGCTTAAGGTGTTTGTCTCTTCTCTGGACAATTGGTAGCAATGTGGCTTTCCTTGTTGCATTTGAAACATTTGATTTGTCACTTTTGATCGTCTTTGTTCACCTTGGAAGTATTCTCTTTAGTCTTGATATTAAAATCACATCTCTTCGTTTTGTTGAATCATTTAAAAGTATGATTCAAATCTTTTAACCAGTCAAAATATTTAGTAGGTAGGAACATACTCTTGAAATTTAGAGGGGCGAGGACCTTGGGTGGCCCTTGTGTCCTTTGGTATACCATTCTTCCTTTCACAATTAAGAGCTATGGAAATAGTAGAGCTCAAAGAATGAGGATGAAACATATTTACTTTAGTGCTAATATGTGGTCTCAACCTAGCTATAAATTTTCTCCTTTTCTCCTCCTTATGTACCTTTTATATGGCCTTAAGCTGAAGAAGATTTTGCCAAAACTTATCTACATACATCTACATTATCTCTTTCTCTAGCTGTTTAATGGTATCCCATTGCTATTCACTTCTGGCTTTATACTGCGATGGTAATAATTTTTTCTTTATTGACTTTTGGAACTCTTTCCCATCATAGGGTTTGTGATGCCCCGTCTTAGTAGCATTCCACCACAATGCACCACAATCAAGGTGACAACCATGAGAGTACCGTCTTGGCATCCTTTTTGCCATCATAAATGATATTTTTTTTAACTAATCTTCTTCTCTTTCCTAGACTCTTGGGATTTAAGGGTAGCTCCCACAGTTTTCTGAATATGATCACCTTTGAAATCTAAGGTCTTTTACATCACTTCTTGTTGTGGGATAATCTATCTTCTAACTTTTTTCTCAACTCCTTTTCATCTAAGATCTTATGTTGAGGTGCCTGGACTTTCTCTTGAATAGTTGGGAGTTGAGGATTCATGGTGAAGAATGACGGAAAGAAATTACTGAACAAAATAATAATACTTATCACTTTGCTCGTAATTTGTAAAAAGTTGTAAACTTCTTCGGTTGTGTAGTAAGAGAAATAATTCCCAAGCGTTGAGAATCCGTTCAGTAGTATCAGAAGTTTGAGTATCATGTATCACTGAAGTCGAAGGACATAAAACCATTCTTTGCTAAATAAATGGCTGCCCGAGTTAAGTGTATAAGTATTTGAATGCTGAGAGTTAACTTTTCATAAGCTTTGTAAGGTTTTTTTTAAAAGAGCTTTTTAACTTATAAAGATTTAAGACATTGTTTACCACCGAGGCGGTTGGGAAAAAATTAATTTTTACCGTGATTCACCGTGCTACAGCTATAATCAGATGCTGCCCATGAATGCTTATTATGATTTAGCCTAGTCAAAGCTAAAATTTCGAGGATTTGCTATGGTAGATAAGCTTGGGTAAAAGCTTAATTTTTCTTTAATTAAATTACAATATGCAACCGATTTGTTGAGAGAGAAGGATAGAAAATTTGTGCGCCCTTCATTATGGATATCTTGTTGTGTGACCACCAATCCAAAAACTAAGAGGGGGGTAATGATCTTGCTATGATCACCAATCCAAAAATTTGTGCACCCTTCATTATGGGTATCTTGTTGTGACCACAAATCCAAAAATTAAGAGTGGGGTAATGACCACAAATCCAAAATTACCCCACTCTTACCCTCCAGATCATGTCCACATGATCAGACTCACACACATCACTATCATATATATCATAATCATGTGCATATGTGTCAGTGGCATCATGTGCACATGTATCACTATCATCATATGTGTATGTGTGTGCGATACATCAATATCATCTCATGTGTATGTATGTGTGATATATCAATAGCATCATGTGTATGTGGGTGTGATACATCATCATAAATATGTGGGTGTGATATATCATCATCATAGTCCACATCCGGAGGGACATGATCATCACTGCTCACGAGTGTAGGGCACTTGCTCAAGTCTCCACGCACATCATCCCAACAAGCGAACAATGTTGAACCATCCGTGTCAAGATAGCCACATAAGTCAACAAGAAAATCACCATGTGTGGATCGACTAGCAAGACCAAAATACTACACTAAGATTTTTGTTTCAAAAAAATAAACCCATGTATACCTTGTGTAGTCATCAATGAATGTGATGGCATATCTATTTTCCTAGAGTGGTGACTATAACCAAATCTTTTAACAAGATAAAACCTACTCATCACTACCAAGATTGAATTAAAACCCTAACAAACACCAGTGCAATGAATACAAGCATTCACCACATGCATCCACAATTAAATAAAGACTTGTTTCTTTGTCTAGGATAAGATTATGTTTTCAGAGAGAGATTATTCATTGACCTTGAATTTTAATATATAAACTATTTTCTTTTAAAAAAAATATTTTCTCAGGCAAGAGAAGATGCCCCATGGTCCTTATCACAGTGCTAAATCCTGATGCCCCATGGTCCCTATCACAATGCTAAATCCTCCATGGAATCCTTGGATAATGAGATCAAGGAGACTCTCCACAAGGCTCGTTTTAAAGGTGAAGGAAAAATTTTGGGAGAGACAATACTGACTCCATGGACTAGTATTTTTACGTGGCTAGATATAATGTGAGAAGAAAGATCTCATCTTATGGTCACATGAAATGCTCCAATTGGGTGGAAGGACTATTGTGAATTCAATCACCTAATCCAGAAGTAGTTGTTGGATGATAATCACCTATTGGAGGACCGATTGTCTGGTGGCATCAACAGCATGTAGATGATGACTTGGAGACCAAATATGGGCAGGTGGACTAGTGCCGGATGGACCAAACATATAATTTGGTGTATTTGAATGTGTAGAGAGGACTGACTGTCTGGCTATCAACAACCCATAGACGATGACTTGAGTGTGTAGAGAGGACTGAGTATCTGGCTTTGACAACCTATAGATGATGTCTTGGAGACCTTCTCCCTGGTACGTTTCTAGAAACTTTAGTGGTCGCCCTAGATCAAGACCTCTACCTTGGGTTTGGCTATGCACAAGCCATTTTGGATATCAAGAGCTAGGGATGATCAAACCAAAGAACTAGGTCAAAAAATACTTAAAAATCAACAATTCTCTTTGATTCTATTACCCCACCTACCCTCTCTCTCTCTCTCTCTCTCTCTCTCTCTCTCTCTCTCTCTTTTGAAGCTTATTTTCTCTCTCTAAAAAGTTTAACTAAAAAGGATGATTATTTACACATATGCTTACACATCTGAGGTGTCTTTGGGGAGGAATCTTGCATTTTCCCTCCTTGAAGAATCGAGATGTCCTTATCTCACAAGTTGGGAATAATCCTTCAACTTTGATTCTTTTTCCCAAGTAGCATCCCCAACTAGATAGAATTTCCATTTGACCAAATATTCTCCTCAAGACTCTATTCACGAGAGCCTTCTCTTGAATATCCAAGATGATTTTTGGTTACAACTCCATCTGACCTTGGGCTGGAAAGGCAACCTTCTCGTCATCAAGAATGTGATTGGAATCTAGCATATTTTTCTTAAGTAATTGTGGATTTGAAGATATGGTGGAAGCAAAAGTTCATAAGCTTAACCTCCTTCCTTGTAATCACATATTGTCCACAATATCTTGGTGACAACTTCTTATATTTTCCCAAGGAGATAGAACTTCTCTTGGGTTGTACTCGAAGAAATACCATGTCACCCTTTTCAAACTCATGATGTGTTCTCTTTGGAACGACATACTACTTTTGCTTATCTTGGTGGGCATCCTTGATATCTTTCAAAAAGGAATGAATCTAATCAGCCATCTCATCTATAATTTTTCTCAGATACCTGAACTTTAATCATTGGATTTGACCAATTCAAGGGTGTTAGGCAATCATGTCCATAAAGTGCCTTAAATGGACTCATCCCAATACTATGATGATTAAAAAAAAGCATTATAGGTAAATTCAAATAGATATAAGTAATTCATCTATGTGCAAGGTTCTTGGCCACAACAAGATTGGAGGAGAATATCTTCAATCACTTGATTCGCCCTTTTTGTTTGGTTGTTTGTTTCTGGATGATACGCAATACTAACGTCCAAAGTAGTACATACTGCTTCAAAGAACGCTATCCAAAATCTGGATGTGAACTTAGCATCGCTGTCACTTACAATCCTCTAGGTAAGCCATGTGATCTGGGTATAGCCAATCTACCATGGTTTGCACCTTGGATGGGTCAGCTGATAACCCATCCTTGGAAACAATAAATCCCAGGTACAATCACTTTTCTTAGTAAAGAGTTTATGTTTCTTGAGAATCTCTAAGACTTTGTGCACATGCTTTTTATTATTAGAGCAGCATTTTTGGACAGAACAAAAAAAAAATCATCAAAGAAGACAAGGACCAAGTCATCCATGTGTTCTCTAAAGATCTCTTGCATCAAGCGATTAAAGGTAGTAGGAGCATTAGTTAGTGAAGGGTAGGGGTCTTAGAGCTGGTATCAATAGGCATCTTGGATGATGACCTTGGAATCAATTAAGTATAAACTCGTCAAATCCTTGAATGGAAGAGACCCCGGAGACTGGATCGGACCATGTGATGCATGGTAGAAGCCCAACTAGAAAGATGGACTTGTCTTGTCTAGCTTGCAGCGGTTTACTCACCAGTTGTTTGGTTTTTTTAGTTTTTAATTTTTCTCTTGATGCGTTTGCTTGAAGTATGCTTTCAATTGTTTTATAAATTGTTTGTAAGTGGTGTTGTTGTGGCACAATGGCCTATGAGGGTACCACAAATGTTGGATTTCTGCCTTGTGGTTGCCATCTGCAGGGTGCGCCATACGGAGGCAATTGCCCGAGACCTTGACCCCTCTTAGTCGAATGTGGGTGTGCTCTCGGTACTCCTAGGTGAGAAATGTCGAAGCAACCTCTTGGTGGACAAGCTCCCTAGCGATGGCTTGGCTAGTTGAAGTGGCTCAAAGATGGACGGATCCTAGACATGCCTGATATTATACTAGGATGTGTAATTCTCATCTTCACATAGCCTTCAAATTGACACATGCACAACGCATCCCTTCGGAAAGATAGATCTACAGATTATGAAGCACTGGGAAGACAAATGAATGGAGTGCTACATGTTTCGATGCCCAATCTACTATGAGATACGAGGATGCTTCCACTGTCTTTGAAGAGAGGTGTTTAGGCCTTTGAGATCAAAGATAATTGGGTTTATACCTACTACAAAGACAGTAGGCCAAGATTGAGATGATGTAAGACACCACACAAACATCTATCACATATTCACCCCCCCACTTCCCTTCCCTCTATTGACTGTCACATCAAATGACACAACAAGATCCAAAATAAGGCATTAGAGACCACCACCAACATTTGCACCAAAGATTGCACAATCCCTTGAGAAATCCAAATACCCGTTCCCCTCCAATACAATCTCTCTCTAGCCGTTAATACAATCTCTCTCTGCTCACCAATAGCTTGACCCCCAATCTCATAATATCATAAACGTTGCATATCATAGTGGCATAGTAGATGAATACTAGGACTTCATAGTTTTTTTATGCTCCTTTTTGGTCTTGCCTTATGCAAAACATTACACAATGGCAGAAAATTGTTTGGTGGAGCAATCATCGTGCCATCGAAAGGCAAAGGATTATCTTACAACCTTTATTTTTGAAAAAAAAAAGGATTTGGAGTTGATATATTTTAATTAGCATTTATTATTTGTTTCCGGTAGAAAGTCAATCATCAAATGATCCAAGAGTGAAGATTTGTTTTTGCAATCTTTTAAAAAAAAAGGATTTGGTATAGATATGTTTTTATTAGCATTTATTGCTTATAAAGTATAGTTATTGTTTACATTGTTTTATGTACTCTCCACTCTCTCTCTCTCTCTTTTACAGAGGCAGGCTCCTTATGATAAAATTCTTCTTGTTCACTCAAAGGACTCTCCATCCAGTCGATAAAAAGAATTTTCCATTGCTTAAAATTTGAAAAGCTTTGTTTGTTACAAGGCCAGTTTGAGTCCTTTTCGAAAATCGAACTGGACTACTGATAAACAAAGGGAATTTGCCCTCTTAGATTATGGCATCTGTTTACTATAATCAATTCATCGCACATTTTATACATTGGGTTCTGTTCCATTCTACAGAGTAGGAACAGTGCACAATGCCTATGACCTGAAAAGATATGGAAGAAAAAAAAACAGGACCATGTTGAATGTATAGACCAAAGTAGGCATACATCATGTCGGGCGTGTCCATGGCGGTGATGAATACGTTAAATCATGGCCAGTCACAAGACGGGGAGTGAAACTTGAATCTAGATTCTGAAGCTGTTCCACCAATTGGGATCGCCTTTCTTTGAAGAAGTCGAGCCTTGTTGTGAGCTCCGTGAGAGCGGATGATGCAACTTCTTGACGTTGATACATAGCAGCTGTGTTTGACATCTGCCATGCATGAAAAGCTTGTATCAGCACCCCTGATTGATCATCATGAAAGTAAGAACAAGGAGGTATAACAACGGATACCTCTACATCTGTGAAGTTTCTCTTCACACTCTGCACCTCCTCACTCAAGGGAACATCACTTGTGCAAGAAGGCATCACTTCTGCTCGTCCAGAATCAGATTTGCTTGATGTCTCATGCCTCCGCCTCCATGCAAACTGCTTCCCACCTGCTAGGGGTGCAGCTGGAGGCCGTGAATTCGTCCAGTCACTACCAGCTGTCAAGTCTTGTTGAGCAGCCTGCCTCCGCAAATTCATACCTCTTGCTCTCTCGGCTTTCAGAGCCTCCTGTATGCCAAAAAAACGGATTTTTGTATTGTAGATAAACTCCTAATGCAGATCGGGAAAAAAAAATAAAAAGAACCTTGGCCTCCTCTAAAGCATTCCGCTGTTGTGTCACCATCTGCTCCAAGGCAGATGCATGATCATGTCTGTTCTGAACCTGTAAAGTCACAACAGAAAAGTTATCTGGCACGTAGGAAGAATATTGGAGATGGGAAAGTAGGCTTGTCTACCCGCAAAAAGGGCAATTTAACAAGCAGTAATATTCATCAGAGGAAAAATCATTTGCTGGTTATTTGCACTTTGCACCACATAATTAAAGTTAATCGATCAGCACGTGCCAGATATCTCAAAATCACATTACAGCTAATGGGCACTCCCAGCCATCAGAAACCAAGGAAAACTCCCGTTCGAACTATATACCTAGATGAATCCAGGAACATGCCCAAATTCACCTTTTAGGAACATGCTTGTTATATACTCATGGTAGTCAACCCACAAGACTATATAACTATCAACTCCATTATGCATAGTATGGACTAGATACTATGACATCCCCACTAAAGTCATCAATGCCCAATAGTGGGTGTAGATCTCTGTATCAAGCTAAGCTCTCACACACGCACTCCACACACACACACACACACACACACACGCACACATAATAGCATATATTCACACAAAGCCCTTCGTATTGAGTTTCTGTCAAACCTCCGGAGATGTAGGGCAGACTTAGCCATAATGAAGCCTAGCACTAAGGGAAGTAGCAAATAGAAAGAATAAGTACAGCAAATAAGTAGTTGATAGGACAAATGCAGTGCTAAAGATAGAAAGAATAAGCACGATATCAACTGTTCAAAAATTTGTGTAATTTTCAAAATTTCCCTTCTCTCCAAACCCTACCTTATGAAAGACACCAAAAAGCCATGCGAAACCACGATTGAGCAATACCAGAGAGCTTTCTCTCTCTTCGACCATCTAGTAGTTAAGATTAACTACAAAAGAAACAGAATGTGCTCGTGTTCCTTGAATGCTATACTAAAGTTGTCACATGCACTCTGCACTGTAGTGCATAGTGACAAGCTGGCTCATCATCAGTGCATCTTGTACATCAATAGGAACACTTTTTAGGATATGATTTTATCGTATGCCGTGGCCCCATTGTAGGCCCCAGTCCGGGACATGTCAAGCACGAGCTACGTAGGTCTTTCCTCAGCCATAGCGGCTCAGTCCAATCAGTCCAGTCCCTTAAACCACTTGAAGAGATTCATTCATGCATGTAGAAGTCAGTCTAGAAGCCTTAGGGTTTGCATCAGGTCATGGTATGCATTTTGCACAGCATCATGTGCATGTAACCTTTCCTTAGCATTTTAACTTTTGCATAAGCATATAAATCATTGCCAAGCATTCAATGCATAAGCATGTAAATCATTGCCAAGCATTCAATCCATTGCCTAGCATTGATTACCATTGCATTGCATAGCCTTTAGCCACTTTGCACCCTCTAGATCCAATCGGCTGCCTTATGGACCAGTCGGCAGCATAAAAAGCATATAAACAAGCACATAAAGCATATATTTTAAGTCGGGTATAAAAAGGGGCCAGCCAACCTGCTCATAACAACCGACAAGTCCCTTTTGCCTATATATATGAAGCGCTTGTTCATTCTTGCATAGATCATCTCCCATGCTGAAATCACCTCTCTCTCTCTCGCTCTCTCTCTCTGCTCCTCTCTTGCAGAAAACGCAGCCACATTCATCATCCCTTCTCTTGCAGAAAACACAGCCCTTCATCGTGGAACGAGGAGCTTAGATCTCAGCCCAGATTTACAGCCTTTCTCAGCCCCTTTGCTGGTTGCTTTTCTCAGCCTTCTTCTCCCCTCTTCGGTGAAGAAAATGCAGCATCAGCTTGCATAACCAGCCATCTATCTCATGCATAATCAGCCCCTCACAGCCTTACGACAGTCCCAAACCAGCCCCCTTCTCTTAGCCTCAGTTTGCAGCCCTCCTACAAACCTGCATCGGCTTCGAATCAAGTCCTTTTTGGTGCTTCTACAGCAGTGTGCAGTCAGCCCCATCGTTTGGTCTTTCGGAGGTCTTGCATTCGGGTCTTCCTCAGTCCACAGTCAGCCAATCTCTTCAAGGTAATACTCTTAGCAATAGGAGGGGGCCCTTTAGTGGGTAATTGGGACCCCATACTGTGTACAGATCTCTCTCTCTCTCTCTCTCTCTCTCTCTCTCTTAAAGTTTGGAGTGATAAAGCGGATTGCTAAAGATTCACGAAACTCAGGATACAGAAGGTGGTGTGAGACTTTGTGTCACACATCCTTTCATCTACGCATAATTTTGTTGCATGTTACAAAAGTAAAACTTGTCAATCAACTCTTGGATTAAAAAGCAATTCTGTTTCGGATTAGAAGGGGTGCATGGTTCAGAATCCAGATTCCATCATTCCAAAGAATCTGGCTGTAGCTAAGTGAGGTAGATCAGCTTTATATTTTGCGGCACAGCTACTCTCAACAATTTTTTCCAAGCAAAGATCCTTCTATTAGTACAAAAAGAAATGTACACGCGCTGACTACGACGCTCTCATGAGATAAGGGATACAATGTAGCAAAAGGTCGAGGCGGCTCCCTCCATAGTTGACCAGGGGCGTGCACTGGAGGTTTATGTTGCCAAACAACTTCATCATCACCTCATGCCAGAAACAGCAGCCCAGTGCTACTGTATCGGTTCCAAGTTACCTGCGGAACACTTCAACAGGTGAAACGCTTCAGCCTACCCTGGAGCGTGTTGATGAGGTCCATCCAGATAGAGCGGATGGTCTTCGCCAGCACTGTGACCGTGTCCTCAATAACCTCGCTGCACTTGCCACATGTGCCAAGCTTCGATGCTGTCAATAAGGTCCACGGTTGGTCTGTGTGGGTCTCAGGGGTCTAAGGTACCACTCGGACTACGGCAACTATGGTGGCAGTGATCCGAAAACAGCGAGCTAGTTCACGAGGCCCTCTCAGCCATCTCCTCTGAAGGAATGCCAGACCCTGGCTCTGTGGCCCATGCAACAGTTCCCCAAGTGATCATCTTGAAGGTTCCAAGGAGGGAAGTGAGGTGCTTGGTGCCACCACGAGGCTGTCTTAGCTGCTGCTCATCAAAAAGGGGGTTAAATAAGACACGCTGACTCATCCCTGCCAAGTCAGCATCTTGCCCTGTTGGGCTGCTAAGGATAAAAGTACATACTTTATGGAAAAGCACTCTACTACTAAAAACATACAATGTCCATAAAGTGATCTTTTCTTTATCATTTGAAAACTCACAACCTTTGAGCTCTTCACGTTGATGACCTGTAGTGCCCCTTCAGAATCGTCGCACACTCGGTCTCAGCACCACACTTCCAAAGCACCGGGCTTCTTCACGACTGCACGAATGCCATGATGATCACCATCCTGACCACGATACTCCTCTCGCGCACTCCAGGCTGGCGTTCTTCTCTGCTGCCCGGCTCTTCAACCAATTAAGCCCCGCAGAGCACGCACACGCACACACACTTGACTGCATGTGCTACAACCCCAATTTAAGCCACACACACAGAGTTGCAAGCTCTCACACAGCACATCATGGCGCACTCCGACACAATGGAAGATAACACACACACAGATGGCAGAGGAGAGACGATTTTTCAAGGCCCTCTGGCCATTTATCATAATAAATGGTAGATGATTACATTGCTGTAGCCTCTGCTGCGTTCTCTCCACTCCTCTAATTGCCTTGTAGAGATCTCCGTCTCTCTCTACTCCCGATACAGATTCCTCTGCTGCGCTCTCTACCATCCTCAGACCTCTGAATCTCCCTACTCCTTTATTTCTATTACATTATAATATTCATGGGACTCAATGCAGGACTTTCTCCATCAAGGCCATGAAGTCAAACTCAACCCTGGTGTATTGTTCCCGAGAAATTGAACATTGGTAATCCATCTCCACTCACCGACCCACAGAGCCCGGCTCTTCAATCAATTGAGCCCCACAGAGCACACACACTTGACTGCATGTGCTACAACCCACTCCCAAGATCAAGCATCTCTCTCAATTTAAGGCGCACACACACACACAGTTGCAAACTCTCACACAGCACATCATGGTGCACTCAGACACAATGGAAGATATACACACACATAAACAGATGGCGGAGGAGAGATGATTTTTCAAGGCCCTCTGGCCATTTATCATAATAAAGATAGATGATTACATTGCTGCAGACTCTGCTGCGTTCTCTCCACTCCTCTAATTTCCTTCTAGAGATCTCCGTCTCTCTCTACTCCTGATACAGAGTCCTCTTCTGCGCTCTCTACCATCCCGAGACCTCTGAATCTCCCTACTCCTTTATTTCTATTACATTAATTAATTCATGGGACTCGATGCAAGACTTTCTCCATCAGGGCCATGAAGTCAAACTCAACCCTGGTGTATTGTTCCCGAGAAATTGAACATTGGTAATCCATCTCCACTCACCGACCAGAGCACCTTGCACAAGGTCTCAAGTTTGTTTTCCTGAGGGCAACTATCTTTCAACCGAAGGCTTCCATAGAAGCCACTGAAGTAGATAAGAGCATAGGTCTGCTTCTGGAAAACGACATTTGAGGGCCGTCTTGGATGGGGATGGGCTACATGGGGTGGCTCCCATGGAGTTGTCCGAAGCAGGGGAGACAGAAATTGCTGGTGAAGAACAATCCATGTCCAGGGGCAGCTAAGAAAGAAGAGGCACACCAAACAAAAAGAGGGGGGAAGGAGGAGCACAAAGGTAAAGGGAGGCAGAGGACAAGACTACAGGGAGGTGTGTGTGGGGGTGGGGGCGGGGGGGCAGTGCAGAGGGACGGGGGAGATGACGAGGGAAGTAAGGCGCTGACAAGGAGTCCAATATACGGTTCTTGAGGTTTGAGCACATATCAGGCACCTGCAATAGGAGCTGCGAAGTCTCCACGAGCTGAGAGCCTGCCACCCACCCACCCATCCACCCCAACACCACCACCCCGCGTTCCCCCCCTGGTCCGTGCACCTCTCCCCCTTCCTGTCACCTGCTCCCCTAGGCCCACCCCCAGTGCATTTCCTTCCTCCCCCATTTTGCTTTCCTAGCCTTGTTCTATTACCCCCACACCACCACCCCTCCCCAGCACAGCGAAATTCATGAGGTGAAGATGCTTCTTAACAAGAAGTGTGAAATGAAAGATTTAGGTGAGCTGTGATACGTCCTGGGTAAAGAGGTGATTAGATCACGTGATGGGATTTGGCTTTTATAGAGGCAGTATGCTTTAGACATAGTATGGAATGGTAAGCCACTGGCCTTAGGACCAAGATCCTCCTGTAGTTACCGTTTCTCACCACCCGTAAGCGCCTTTTTATCCACCCGTAGGCAATGCCGCCGAGGAAGCACCTTGTGGGATTTTGAACCCAGAACCTCCAAGTCCTAGATAAACACCTTTACCACTTGAGCTATCAACTCGTTGGGCTGTGACTCTGTGATTTGCTTACCTTCCCCCACCCCCCCACCCCCCCACCCCGGGCACCGCGGGAAAAACCATTTTCCCCTTTTCTGTGTTTTCTCTCTGCACCCCCCTTTTTTTGCTTGCTTCTGCTTTCTCTTCTCTAGCCACCGCCGCCGTCGCCTCTTGTTTTCTCTCCACTCTCTAGACACACACACACACACACACACATGAATGTATACATGTATGCATATATGTGTGTGTAAATATATATATATATATATATATATATATATATATATATATATATATATGTATGTATGTATGTATGTATGTATGTATGTATGTATGTATGTATGTATGGATACTGTAGCATTATATGGTAGTGATGTGTGTGAACACACTTAGGACCACCGGGGCCCTTTTCCCCTCACTAAGAGGGTTTTTTCTCCGTGCGTATGTACACCCTCTTATCTACTCATTTTGGGGTGTGTACTTATCTTTTGTATCTGGCACACATTTGTTCATTTTAATCTAGTGAGTTTATGTGCTCTCAAGCTTCTCTATCTTGTGTGTGTGCATTTTGTAACCCTAACCCTAATTCCAACAATTAGTATCAAAGCTAGCTTCCTTGACACTTGATCTAGTAGTCTGCCTCCCTCCTCACGACCTTGTTTTTATGTCTCCGATTGAGATACCCTCTTAGGACAAGAAGGTATATACTGTAGTATGTTGTATACGAAGTGGATCCGCGGCGCGATTCGGACGCGTTTCGAGCACGTTTTGGGAATCTCAAGGTTTCTGCAGACGTTCTGGAGAGAGATCATTTTGGATTGGTTCTGGTCGATTTTGGGTTTTTGGGCTGTGTAGCGACAAAGATTTGGTGTGCAGCAGCATCTACAGTGTCTTCAACAACATCGACCATTATACTTTCGTCAGTAACACTCTATTCTGTACTCTGTGTTATTTTTCATACACTTTGCAGGTGATTCAGTCAGTTGTTGGCAGCCATCCAGGGTTGCATTCAGTGAATACTGAGTACTTGCAGTGTGTTGAAAGATTTTGCATTTGGTAGAAAGTCATGGCTGGTAATAGTGATGTATTCAACATGTTGTTTGCTGAGGACAAACTTGATGGGACTAACTACCCATTGTGGTCCTATATGATGAGGCATGTACTGGTTGCTAAAGGCCTTTGGAATGACTGGTAGTGAAACTCATCCTATTTCACAACTACCAGTGCAACAAGTGCTGCAGGTACACCTGCAGCAGCAGAATCTGATACAGATGTGGCTCCTCCACATGCACCACCAATACCTCCCAGTTCTACTCAAACGAGATGGGATGGAAGAGATACACAGGCACATACATTGCTTGCACTTTCTGTGAAACGAAGCATTATTCCTTATATTCGGTCATGTAAGACTTCAAAATAGGCATGGGATGCACTTGTTGCATTATACCAGGTGCGCAATGAAGTATGTGTTGCATATCTACACAAACAGTTGGAGTCTGAGCACATGAATGAGGGAGACTCAATGGACAACTTCTTGACCAAGATCAAAGATTTTAAGGAGCAACTTGCTAGTATGAATGAGATATATCCTGATAGTACATTGGTGCCCACAGTTCTCAATGCATTGCCGGATTCTTATCAGAGTTTTGCCTCTACTCTTAGACTTATGATGAAGGAAAATTCAAATGCCCTTACATTTGATAAGCTGATTTCAGTACTCTTGTAAGAAGAGTAGTCTAGGAAAAACATATCTGTTATGCAAGTTGGTGACCAAGCTTTTGTTGCCAATCAAAAAGGCAAAGGTAAAGCTTCTTCACATGGTGACTATAAGCCAAAATTAGAATTCTCAGGTAAAGATGCAGAGAAAGAAGCCGATAAGCCTAAAAAGAAGGACTAGTGTCACTATTGCAAGAAACCAGGGCACTATATAAATGAGTGCAAGAAAAGGCTAGAGAAAGAAAAAAAGAAAGAATCGGGCATGGTTGTGGCTGATGCATCTGCACCAAGTGCAGAGAAGAAGAAATTTGCAAGTTTTGCTCAAGATGATTGGGCATGGACAATACATTGCAGTTATGACCCTTCTGTTCATGATGTATGCATGTCAGTGGGCAAAATCCGATGCTTGGTACTTTGACAATGGTGCTAGTAAGCACATTACTCCACAAAAAAATTTGTTCTCATCTCTGGAATCTGCCCCAAGTGCACGAACCATCACATGTGCAAATGGTTCCTCATATTCTATCAAAGCAGTTGGTAAAGTTGTGTCACTGCTATAAATGGGGACGCATTTACTCTTTCTAAAGTTTTATATGTGCCAAGCATTAAGAAGAACTTGCTGTCAGTTTCAGCCTTAGCCTTGTCAAGCTTGACGATGAAATTTGTGGATGACAGATGACAGATGTACAGTTCAAGATAGAAATGATGATTAGTCTATCATTGCCTCAGGTACCTTGTTTCATGGCCTATTCAAGATGGATGTATTTGAGAAGTTGCAGCAGAATGCTTGCTCGGTCTCTATGACTCGTGCTATGAGTGATGCAGAATTATGGCATATACACGATTTGGCCATCTGAATTATGGTAGTTTGTTACAACTTCAAAAGCATGATATGGTGTCTAAGTTGCCAACTTTTGAGACCCCAACTAGACATGTATGTGAGGGGTGTATTCTTGGTAAAATGCATCGAGCATCATTTCCAAAGGATGGATCTGTGAGAGCTATTAAGAAATTACAGCTATACATAGTGATGTATGTGGTCCTATGAGGACACCATCTATTGAGAGATATCTCTACTTCGTCACTTTTATTGATAATTACTCTAGATATAGCTGGGTGTATCCACTAAAGCAAAAATCAGAGGTTTTTATGTGATTTAGGCACTTCGTATCCATGGTTGAAAATGCATGTGAATGTAAAGTTGGCACCCTTCGTTCAGATCAAGGGAGGGAGTATATTTTCAAGGAATTTCATGCATATATGGCTAGAAAAAGCAGAAGGCAGCAATGTACAGTGCCATACACACCTCAACAAAATGGTGTGGCTGAGAGGAAGAACAGGTCTCTCATGGAGATGGCACGATATATAGTGAAAGCCCAAGATTTACCTCATGGTTTTTGGTTAGAGGAAACTATGTGCGTAAACTATGTGTTGAACAAATGTCCTACCAAGGCCTTGCAATCTAAAACTCCTTATGAAGCTTGGCATGGCAGGAAGCTTTCTGTGGCTCATTTGCGTGTTTTTGGATGTCTTGCTTATGCTCTCTGCCTAAGCAACAATGCAATAAGTTCGATGATAAGGCAGTTAAATGCATATTTATGGGACACAGATCAGAAAGCAAGGGATATAGACTCTACCATCCGGCCTCAAAGCGGAACTTGGTAAGTAGTGATGTTGTTTTTGTCAAAAACTCATTTCAGCCCATGCTTTTATGCAAAAAACAGCAAAATGTATGCTCATAGGACATGTTTGATTCGCCTTTGTTTAATGGAGGACAACCATATGTAGAGCAATTGAATGCTCAACCAAGTGCAAAAATTCAGCCTTTGTAAGTGCAAAATCAACTTGCAAATCAACCTTTTGATGAGGCAATTATTAAGGATGTAGTGGATGAAGAGACTTGGCACATTGCAAAGAATCGAGCGTGATATGCTCCTGCGAGCTCCGCCTCTCCCCCTCCCGCTGCTTCTCGCCGTCGTGTCCCCCTCTCCCCCCCGCCTGTCCCTCGCCTTCTCCTCCGTCCTCTCCCCCGCCTCCTTCCTCGCCATCTCTCCCCCGCCTTCTGCCTCGCATCCTCCCCTGCCATCTCTCCCCCCCCATCTCTCCCCCGCACCCTTCCTCGCCATCTCTCCCCCGCCTTCTGCCTCGCATCCTCCCCCGCCATTGCTCCCCCGCCTTCTGCCTCGCATCCTCCCCCGCCATTGCTCCCCCGCCTCCTTCCCCGCATCCTCCCCCGCCTTCTCCCCCCCCGCCTTCTCCTCCTCCGCCTCCTTCCTCGTTTCCTCCCCCGCCCTTTCCCCCCCCCCCCCCCCCCCGCCTCCCTCCTCGCTCTCTTCCCCCGCCATCTCTTCCCCCCACGCTTTCTCCTCCGCCTCGCTTCTCTCCCCCGCCATCTCTTCCCCCCCCCCCCCCGCCTTCTCCTCCGCTGCGCGACTCTTCCCCCCCGCCTTCTCCCTCTCCTCCCCTTCCGTTTCGCCCCTCCCCCCACCGCTTTCTCCCGCCTCAGCTCCCCCCTCCCCCCTCCCCCCCGCCCCGCCCGCTATCCTCTAACCTTCCGCCTCTTCGTTTCCTCGTAGGGCTGTGTCCCTCCCGTTGGTGACCCCGATTTCTGGCCTTTTCCCTCTGGAGGACTCCATGGAAGCCGCTCCGACTACCCCTGCCGATTCCGGTCTCCGTCTGGAGTTCACAACTGCAGATCATCAGCTGTTTGTTTCCACAGTATCCGCTCTTGAGGCCTCCTCCTTGGTCTGCAAGATAGTGGGTAGCCATCCGATGCAGAGAGAGCTTCGCGACCTTCTGCAAGGCAGCCTCGTTGGCGTGCCTGCCAAGATCGTCAGCGTCGATTTTTTGGGACGTGGCTACTACCAGGTGGATTTCGAGTCCCCCCAGGCAGCTCAGATGGTGCTGGCTTGGAGCCCCATTGCCCTCCGCTCATCCCGGGTGTTCCTGGCGCGATGGACTCACGGTTTCGACCCCGCTTCTGACCCGCTAGCAGGCGCGACAGGTTTTCCCATCACTATCTGCTTTCCTGGACTCCGTAGGGAGTACTTGCCCCTCTTGTCATTCATTGGCAAGGCGTTCGGGCAGGTGGTGGAGACGCCTCAGACAGCGGCTTCAGTGATAGCTCGGGCAGCAGGACTCCCGGCCATTCGTGTTGTGGTTCCGTCACCGGAGTCCCTCCCGAAGACGATCCTCCTCTCTTGTCTTTCTGGAGGACATCTGATACAGTGCGTGGAGTATTCGGGCCTCCCCGGCCAGTGCTACACCTGTCGGGAGATGGGCCATCTCGCACGCGCCTGTCCCCGCAAGGGGGTTCATCCTTCACGCTCTGCCGCCTCTGGACCCCCTGCAGGAGACCCGAGGGGTGGCCATCCACCTCAGAGACCGGACATCCCTGGCTCGTCACAGCAGGCGCCATCATTTGACGAGCAGGCAAGGCGGAGGATGCCGCGCAGACCCAGGAGGCTGGCGGATGGCAGGAGGTTCGCCGGCGGAAACGCCCGGCCCGCAGGGACCGTCGCAGACGCCAGCAGGCGGACAGGCTGGCAGACAGGTTGGCGGACAGGCGACTCCGGTTGGCGTCCAGGCACCTACTCGCACTTACGCTCCAGTCAGGGATAGGCGGCCAGCAGGGTGGGCCGATGGACGAGGATTCAGACTCAGTGCCCGTTGAGGCCGCCGCTGGAGCCCCCCACGTGGAGACCCCGCTCCCGCCTCCCCCCGCGGGGGGCCCCGCCCCCTCCATGGAGCAGATTCCTGAGGATCCCGGGCCGCATTCTGCGACCCCCAGCTCCTCTTCCCCTCACCCGGAGAGCACTCCTTCCACCCCCCCCTCTCCCCCCCCCAGCCCCCCCCTCCCGCCTCCCCCAACGGCCCCCCCTAACACCTATCCTCTGGCAGATGCCTCTCCATCCTCTCCTCGCTCTCCCCCCTCCTCTCCACGAGTCCCCATCCCTCCCTCGGCCTCTCCAGGATACTTCGCCAGACCACCCACTGCCCCGGGCCAGCGCAGCTGGGTAGGCCAGAGTTCAGTCCAGCAACTGTTCCACCGCCACTTCGGGCCGGTGGAGATGGCGATCCTAGCTTCGCCGCCACAGAGTTCTCTCCAGCCTCCCCTGGGGGGCCCCCGCGAGTGATGGGGCTCCCAGTGGATTACGGTTTTTTCAGGTGCCTCCAGCTGGATGCTGGCCCGTTCGAGACACTGGTCGCGCCCTTGCGAGTTTGCGTGGTGTGCCATCCCTCTCGTTCTCCTTCAGTGGTGAGCAGCATGGTGGCCTTCTCCTTTCCTCTCAGTGTTGCCCCAGACACAGCATGGGATTGCAACTCTGTAGAGGAAGTTTTGCGTGATCAGATACTGGAGTTTTCTCACCACTTCAGTGACTTGGGGCTCACGGACCTATTGCAGACCTGATTACACTCAGCCCGCATGAGCTTGTTTGGTATAGGAGATTGGCGGGCGGATCCGGTCCACACCTCAGTTGAGGCGGTGCTACTGATTCTCCTCCATGCCGCCCCGAGGGTGCAGCCTACCTTTAGATACATATATGCAGAGGATTGGTCTCACGCCTATGCCCTGGACAGGGCGAAGGCGGAGTGGGGCTGGACACAGAGATAGGTCACCCTCTTTTTGGAGAGACTCCGCACCCGGACAGACAGTGACTATTCTCCCTCCAAGCTGGCGCCCAACACTCACAGAGTGGAGGGCAGATCATCCGGGCCAGCTGAGAGGGGTGAGCCAGTGGCGGCTGCTTCACTTGCCATAGCTCATCCATGAGGATCCTCTCATGGAACATCCAGGGTCTCGGTGGACATCGCTGCTACATTGGTCGAGGCAGACTTCGCCAGGAGATCCAAAGGGCTCTCGTTGGAGGACCCATAGATATCCTTTTCATCCAGGAACACCACCTTTCTGCCGGGCATACCTGCACCTGCGGCGGGAAGATCTTGCCAGGCAAGAGTCACACTTTTTGGTCACCGGCATATGGCTCCCAGGGGAACCAGGGTGGAGTATGCATCTCAGTCAGCGAGCAGCTTCTATCCGAGGTTGTGGATTCTGGCACTTTGGTCCAGGGTCGAGCGCAGTGGATCATCCTTCGGGTTGGGAAAGACCGCATTGGCTTCCTCAACTTCTACGCCCCTAATGGGGCGACCGGGAGAGCCGAGTTCTGGAGCACCATTAGGCAGTCCCTCCCCATGGCAGACCATTGGTGCCTAGGGGGGGATTGCAACATGCTGGAGGATGCAGAGGACAGGAAGGGGGGCAGCCAGGAGACCATTCATGGGCCGGAGCTCGCTGCCTGGGAGGAGCTACTGCTGCAGGTGAGAGGCCAGGATCCGTGGACTCTCTGGGAGTTTGGCAGGTTGCAGGGGAGTTTATCTTTCTCGCGCTCGGATAGACGGGCCACAGGAGTTAACCTCTCCCGCATCGACAGGTTTTACATTGATGAGTGGGCTTGTGATAGAGGTGGCACTATGGGCATTCTTGCAGGCTCCTCGTTTTCAGACCACTTTCCAGTGCTTCTCCAGATCGAGGACCCTACGAGAGGAGAGCGAGGCCAGAGCGTCCGGATTCCAGATTGTCTCATAGAGGAGCCCGAGATTGCGACCAGAGTTGAGCAGGTCTGGCAGGAGCTGCAGTTCAGGAGAGGATCGGCAGCCAGCGATCTTGCCAGGGGCTTGTAGGAGATCAGTAGGATGCTCAGACAGGCTGCCCTGGACCGTCTGGAGGCCTTCAGAGAGCAGGAGAGGAGCCTGCGGAGGAGTCTAGCGTCCCTTCAGAGACTCCAGGAGAGGGATCCTACGAGCCCTTGGATCTCAGAGCAGATGGAGTCAGCTCGCACAGAGATCAGATCCATCGAGGAGAGGAGGGTGGAGTTCCGATTCCATGCTCGGGCTTCTTTTTGGACACAGGCTGGAGAAAGAGTGACTCGAGATTTCTTTGAGGCGACAGGGCCTCGCTTCAGACGAGAGGGTCTCAGGCGTCTTCGGCAGGCTGATGGCCAGATTGTGGTGGATCCCCCCAGGGTTCGGGCGATAGCCACAGATTTTTACAGGGATCTGCTCTCTGCTGAGCCAGCAGATGACAGGGTGAGAGAGGCTCGGGAGGCAGTCTGGAGCTTCACGAGACCGGCTGTGCCGGCCCATTTGCAACACTCCCTTCTCTCCCCCTTCTCGGATACGGAACTGGAGGAGGCTCTTCAGGCACTTCCTCGGGGCAAATGCCCAGGAGAGGACGGTCTCTCAGTGGCTTTCTTCCAGAGGTACTGGGGTCTCTTACATAGGGGTTTCAGATTGGCATTCCAGGAGATTATGGAGTCGGGAGACATGCCGGACAGCATGGCAGAGAAGTTGATTCACTTGATCCCCAAAGAGGGAGGAGACAGACTGGAGATTAGACAGTGGAGACCGATCACCTTGCTAGGCACGGCCTACAAGGTCCTAGCTAAGGCGATCAGCAGGCGGCTTCAGCCTCACCTTCCGGACATCATCCACTCCACGCAAACAGGCTTCATCCAGGATAGGAGCATCCTGGATAACATCTTCTCTTTCTGGGAGGCTACGGCTTTGGCTAGATTTCGGCAGGAGGATCTGGCAGTGCTCCTTCTCGACCTCGAGAAGGCATATGATCGGGTGGATTGGGCCTTCTTGGAAGGCCCTATGGAGAGGATGGGCTTCCCCCCTCAGTGGATCCGTGGGGTCTCTGCACTCTACACATCGGCTCATAGCCAGGTGCTGATACAGGGCGTGCGCGGAGAGAGGTTCCAGCCCTCGCGCTCGGTGCGGCAGGGGTGCCCCTTGGCGCCCTTTCTTTTTCTTTTTGTGGCGGAGGCCATGAGCACTTTTTTGACGGCACAGGATACAAGTTTGCGGGGCCTCCACCAGCTCCCCATCCGCACCTCGGAGGAGCTCCTAGACTCGGAGTTTGCGGATGACACTGCTGTCTATCTTCCGGGAGGAGAGGAGAACCTCCGCCGCTTCGCCTTAGCCACGGACAGGTTTTGCAGAGCTTCGGGTGCTTTGATCAACTGGCACAAGTCGTGTGGGTTGTGGGTCAGTTCTATGCCCCCCCGACTTGGAGGCCAATTGATGGTTTTCAGTGGCTGCCCCCCGGCACTACAGTGCGCTATTTGGGATGCTATGTGGACATTGACATATCTCCAGAGGAGCAGATAGCCCCCCTTCTTCTGAGCATTCGGAAGAAGCTTCTGTATTGGAGTACCGCTCGTTTATCTCTGGCTGGCCGAGTGGTTGTGGCCAACCAGGTTCTGCTTGCTACCATGTGGTACATCACTTCTTGCTGGGCCTTCTCTCGGGCGTGCATTGGCCACGTGCAGAGGCTCATCAGGAACTTTCTTTGGTCCGGTGGCGACGGGCAGCCCGCCAGGGCCAAGGTGGCATGGGCTGTGATCACTCAGCCGAGGGAGAGAGGCGGCTTGGGCATTGTTGATCCTATTTGCCAAAGCCGAGCTTTGCTTGGCAAGTTGGTGGTTCGTGGCCTCCTACCAAGCGCTGAGCCGTGGAAGGAGTTTCTTGTTTCTAGGATTCTCAGCCGCACTCCTTCTCTTAAAGGCCCCTGGACCCCCAGCATCAGGTGGATCTTTACAGAGCAGCGATCCAGAGGAGTGGGCCTTGGCTTCGAGGAGCGTTTTGCAGCTAGCCTTCTGAGGGCCTGGGCGCATCTGAGGCCGTCACTCTTCCAGACTCCCCCGGGCACCGATGAGGAGCGCCTGAGGCAGCCATTGATCTGGAACCTCTTGATCCGACTTCCCAGTGGTCATATGGTTGGATCGCGGTCTCACGTGTCGTGGGGCCCGTTGAGCTCCGGCCCAGCCCGGTCCCTAGACGAATCCTTGGTAGATTGCTTATGAGCTATGAGCTCATTCACAAAAACTAGAAAAGTTTTTTCTCTCTTCCTCAATGCTCAGGAATGCAACAGTCTCTTTTTTTCTTAATACTACTAAGATAGAAACTTTTTTCTTCATAAGAGAGAAGGATAGAAAATTTGTGCGCCCTTCATTATGGATATCTTGTTGTGACCACCAATCCAAAAACTAAGAGGGGGGTAATGATCTTGTTATGATCACCAATCCAAAAATTTGTGCACCCTTCATTATGGGTATCTTGTTGTTGTGACGACAAATCCAATTAAGAGTGGGGTAATGACCACAAATCCAAAAATTAAGAGTGGGGTAATGATCTTCAAGCTTTCCTCCACACATCGATAAAGAAGGATATAATTTCCATGCTTCATCTGTTAAAACCACTTTTAGAGCTTGAAGCATGGTTTTCTTGATTACAGAGATGTTTTTTCTTCAAAAAGATCTTTTCCTTGCCCTTGATTTAATCTTTGACAAAATTGCGCACATATATTAGTTGAACTAAAGCTTAGACTTCTCAAAAATTAACAAATTACCAAGAGAAGCATAACGTAAGCAAAATTGCAAGAAGAAGAGGTAGACATCATCACTAACACTAATTGGGTCAAATCTTCCCCCCTCATATACTCATGCATGTAGCTCCCTTCATGCATAAGTATTTTAAATTTTTATTGAAAAATTTAGCCCTTGGAGCTAATAATTGTGCCACATACAAAATTGGGCCTTTACATGCCAAAAATAATAAAGCACTAAATAATAAAGCTTGTTCACACTAATGTGTAAACCAAAAAATACTAGTTCACATGCACTAAAAAATAATCGATGCCCATACACATCATGGATGGATAAAATAATATGTACAAACGTGGCACAAGACCATCCAAAAAGAATATTGTCTAAGTGCAAAAAATACTCGCACTAATGTACTCAAAAAACTTACGACACCTCAATCTGATGACCCTCGTACGGTGCATGATGCATTGATCAGTGTGACCTTCAGTCAGTAACCTTACACACATGTGACACTTTAGTCGGTAACCTTGCACACATTCGACACCTTAGTCTCAGTATCCTCACACGTATCACCTAGATACCCAATGATAATCAAATCATGTTAGGTGATATGGCCATAAACACATAACACTAAAATACACTAGCATAGTACAACATGGAAAATATCACCCGTAAACACTAGTTTGACCCCGTTATGCATATGTCAATAACACTAACACATGAGTATTTTATTTGTGAAATCACTCACGATACCAATAAGTTATCTTGACACAATGGCTTCTTTGGCATCCCCGATAGCCATAGAGGACGTTTGCTAACACATCTAGACTCAACCAAGAAGATGTGGTAGAAGATTGGAAGAAGTTGACGTACTCATAGCCATCACAAAATAAATCTTGACCAGCATGGAGAAGAATAAGAAGAAAGGTTCTCGCATCCATCGATAAGGCCTTGTCCTTGTAATGTGCATGGTGTACAAAAGGTAATAGATAATGAAGATGAATATTATGAGTCAAAGGTGTTGAGATACTACAGGTGTGTGTGTGATGGTGGTTAGAGTTATTTGTGTGTGTGTGTGTGTGTGTGTGTGTGTGTAGAGAAAGAAAGCTAGAGAAGATGTCTAAAGGTATCCAATGTCATAAAGGTATGAAATGATATCAAGAGGTTTCAAAAGGTACAATAGTCCTAGAGCACATGCCTTTTATAGTCCAAAGGCCCATGTGCCCTAATCCCACATGTAAATGACTCTAAGCCCATGTGCCTAGGCCCATCCCATGTGCATGTGCATGCTAAAAATATTTTGTTACAAACCATCCCCTCATAACATGATTTCATCCTCGAAATCAAAGGGTGGTCGTGCATGAAAAATATTTTGTTACAAACCATCCCCTCATAACATGATTTCATCCTCGAAATCAAAGGGTGGTCGTGCATGAAAAGACACATACAAGAGGCTCTATACAAAAGCCAAAAAACCGAAGATATAGTCCGTATACATCCAAGTGTGGAAATGAAGATCGCGTTGACATAGACAATGTAGAGGTATCCCAGATCGAATGAAAAGCCAAAGAGTCACACAATCAAGGACAGATCTTGTGCCACCCAAGTCGAAAGGGTAGGTTGTATCTCCCCTCACCCCACGAATGTGCGGCCACTTGGGTCAAATGTGAAGTAATGTCACCGCACCATCAAAAGGTGATTTCCGACAATTCCTAGATCAAATGGAAAGGTCAATGGACTCCCGTCAATGATGAGGCTAGACAAGCTCCTACCTGGATTGAAGAGAAATCCAAGGCGCTCTGAATCCAAGACAGCGGTTTCGTGACAATCCGGTATGAATGGAGAGGCGAAGGAACCACCGTCGATGGTGAAGCTAGTCGTGTACCTTCCAGGATTAAATGGATAGGTAAGGTACACATCAGGGATCCTTAAAATTGATGTTGTGGTAGCTCCAGGGTCGAAGGGAAAGCTTGTAAGCCCATCCACATGACCACAATGTGAATTGGAAGTCTGAAAGACCTACCAAGTGGAATTAACACTCCTAGCAGAAATGTGGAATGGTTGTGGCGTAGAAGAACCATCGTGTATGCCATGACCAAGATGTGCTATAGGTGCATCAAAGTAATGTGTCACATAGTTGGAAACCATGTGCCCAAAGTGGCATAGAATGCACCCATAGGAAAAGGTCCCGGCCCCAAAGAATATAGGTTCATGCCGACACCCGTGGGAGCCAAAAGAACATAGCTTGAAGTCGGCATTGTGTAGGATCAAGTGGGAACCAATGTCGTCATCCACTAAAGCACCACTCAGACAATTGAATGCATGATCCATTGCGTCAATGTGAGTAGAAGCATGATTCAAACCATGCACTACATCCTTAAGTGCAATATCCTCTATGTGTGCGTGATCTACCAAGGTAGAAGCATAATCAATAGGATCACCGTAGACCTCATTGTTCATTGGAGACAGATAGAGTGTCTACACATGAAAGGTAAGTAGAGTCACCATCCTCAGAATCTCCAAATATCACCAAGGTCACCCCTATAGGAATGATCTATACCAATCCATGATGCCCCTATATGGCCTAGATCCCAAGATATATCTATCTCCAAAATAACAAAGGATCTAGGTGGATGTCCAGATAAAATGAAAAGCTCTCTAGATCCATAAGCATAATCCTCTCTCCTACGAGGTTACACCTTAACAAAGTCATCGCTATGCTCATGTGCAATGCCTGACTGCCCAAATATATGCACTAAACCCAAGTGAATGCTGCCAGGTATGCTATGAGAGCCAGGAGTAAAGATAGAATCATAGATATCCCCGTGAATAGAAGACCTAAAAGAGTAGCCTGACTTATCTAGCACTAGGAACTCAGGTCTATGCTCCTCATCCACTATCGTATGCTCATCATCATGTAAAGTATCATCATCCCCAATCTTAAATGTGCCAATGGATGCATCACTAATCAAAAGCTAATCCCCATTATAGTATAATGCATCACTATCTCTATGATCCGCTGGAAGGTAGGTAGACAAAGGCATATCATCAAACCATAATGCTCACTGCCAACCTTACCCTCCAGATCATGTCCACATGATCAGACTCACACACATCACTATCATATATATCATAATCATGTGCATATGTGTCAGTGGCATCATGTGCACATGTATCACTATCATCATATGTGTATCTGTGTGCGATACATAAATATCATCATGTGTATGTATGTCTGCGATACATCAATAGCATCATGTGTATGTGGGTGTGATACATCATCATAAATATGTGGGTGTGATATATCATCATCATCTGAATAGTCCACATCCGGAGGGACATGATCATCGCTACTCTCACGAGTGTAGGGCACTTGCTCAAGTCTCCACGCACATCATCCCAAGCGAACAATGTTGAACCATCCGTGTCAAGATAGCCACATAAGTCAACAAGAAAATCACCATGTGTGGATCGACTAGCAAGACCAAAATACTACACTAAGATTTTTGTTTCAAAAAAATAAACCCATGTATACCTTGTGTAGTCATCAATGAATGTGATGGCATATCTATTTTCCTAGAGTGGTGACTATAATCAAATCTTTTAACAAGGTAAAACCTACTCATCACTACCAAGGATTGAATTAAAACCCTAACAAACACCAGTGCAATGAATACAAGCATTCACCGCATGCATCCACAATTAAATAAAGACTTGTTTCTTTGTCTAGGATAAGATTATGTTTTCAGAGAGAGATTATTCATTGACCTTGAATTTTAATATATAAACTATTTTCTAAAATTTAAAAAAAATATTTTCTCTGGTAAGAGAAGATGCCCCATGGTCCTTATCACAGTGCTAAATCCTGATGCCCCATGGTCCCTATCACAATGCTAAATCCTCCATGGAATCCCTAGATAATGAGATCAAGGAGGCTCTCCACAAGGCTCGTTTTAAAGGTGAAGGAAAAATTTTGGGAGAGACAATACTGACTCCATGGACTAGTATTTTTATGTGGCTGGATATAATGTGAGAAGAAAGATCTCATCTTATGGTCACATGAAATGCTCCAATTGGGTGGAAGGACTATTGTGAATTCAATCACCTAATCTAGAAGTAGTTGTTGGATGATAATCACCTATTGGAGGACCGATTGTCTGGTGGCATCAACAGCCTGTAGATGATGACTTGGAGACCAAATATGGGCAGGTGGACTAGTGCCGGATGGACCAAACATATAATTTGGTGTATTTGAATGTGTAGAGAGGACTGACTGTCTGGCTATCAACAACCCATAGACGATGACTTGAGTGTGTAGAGAGGACTGAGTATCTGGCTTTGACAACCTATAGATGATGTCTTGGAGACCTTCTCCCTGGTACGTTTCTAGAAACTTTAGTGGTCGTCCTGGATCAAGACCTCTACCTTGGGTTTGTTGGCTATGGACAAGCCATTTTGGAAATCAAGAGCTAGGGATGATCAAACCAAAGAACTAGGTTAAAAAATACTTAAAAATCAACAATTCTCTTTGATTCTATTACCCAACCTACCCTCTCTCTCTCTCTCTCTCTCTCTCTCTCAGCTTATTTTCTCTCTCTAAAAAGTTCAACTAAAAAGGATGATTATTTACACACACATCTGAGGTGTCTTTGGGGAGGAATCTTGCATTTTCCCTCCTTGAAGAATCGAGATGTCCTTATCTCACAAGTTGGGAATAATCCTTCAACTTTGATTCTTTTTCCCAAGTAGCATCCCCAACTAGATAGAATTTCCATTTGACCAAATATTCTCCTCAAGACTCTATTCACGAGAGCCTTCTCTTGAATATCCAAGATGATTTTTGGTTACAACTCCATCTGACCTTGGGCTGAAAAGGCAACCTTCTCGTCATCAAGAATGTGATTGGAATCTAGCACATTTTTCTTAAGTAAGCTAATATGAAACGCATTGTGGATTTGAAGATATGGTGGAAGCAAAAGTTCATAAGCTTAACCTCCTTCCTTGTAATCACATATTGTCCACAATATCTTGGTGACAACTTCTTATATTTTCCCAAGGAGATAGAACTTCTCTTGGGTTGTACTCGAAGAAATACCATGTCACCCTCTTCAAACTCGCGATGTGTTCTCTTTGGAACGACATACTACTTTTGCTTATCTTGGTGGGCATCCTTGATATCTTTCAAAAAGGACTGAATCTAATGATCCATCTCATCTATAATTTTTCTCAGATACCTGAACTTTAATCATTGGATTTGACCAATTCAAGGGTGTTAGGCAATCATGTCGATAAAGTGCCTTAACTGGACTCATCCCAATACTGTGATGATAAAAAAAAAGCATTATAGGTAAATTCAAATAGATATAAGTAATTAATCTATGTGCAAGGTTCTTGGCCACAACAATATTGGAGGAGAATATCTTCAATCACTTGATTCGCCCTTTTTGTTTGGTTGTTTGTTTCTGGATGATAAGCAATACTAAGGTCCAAAGTAGTACATACTGCTTCAAAGAACGCTATCCAAAATCTGGATGTGAACTTAGCATCTCTGTCACAATCCTCTAGGTAAGCCATGTGATCTGGGTATAGCTAATCTACCATGGTTTGCACCTTGGATGGGTCAGCTGATAACCCATCCTTGGAAACAATAAATCCCAGGTACAATCACTTTTCCTAGTAAAGAGTTTATGTTTCTTGAGAATCTCTAAGACTTTGTGCACATGCTTTTTATTATTAGAGCAGCATTTTTGGACAAAACCAAAAAAAAATCATCAAAGAAGACAAGGACCAAGTCATCCATGTGTTCTCTAAAGATCTCTTGCATCAAGCGATTAAAGGTAGTAGGAGCATTAGTTAGGGAAGGGTAGGGGTCTTAGAGCTGGTATCAATAGGCATCTTGGATGATGACCTTGGAATCAAGTAAGTATAAACTCGTCAAATCCTTGAATGGAAGAGACCCCGGAGACTGGATCAGACCATGTGATGCATGGTAGAAGCCCAACTAGAAAGATGGACTTGTCTTGTCTAGCTTGCAGCAGTTTACTCACCAGTTGTTTGGTTTTTTTAGTTTTTAATTTTTCTCTTGATGTGTTTGCTTGAAGTATGCTTTCAATTGTTTTATAAATTGTTTGTAACTGGTGTTGTTGTGGCACAATGGCCTACGAGGGTACCACAAATGTTGGATTTCTGCCTTGTGGTTACCATCCGCGGGAAGCGAGGTGCTGTTCTGGCACTAATAGTTGCATCGGATCTATTGAGCAGGTGGAGCTCTTATCCATATTAAAGAGTGGGTCATATTATTATTCATCATATTCTTTAGCGTTTTTCTGTGCTGCTTGGAACATCTTGGGAAATTGAGGAGTGTGGGTGTGCTCTCAGTACGCCTAGGTTAGAAACGTCGAAGCGACCTCTTGGTGGACAAGCTCCCTAGCGATGGCTTGGCTAGTTGAAGTGGCTCAAAGATGGACAGATCCCAGACATGCCTGATATTATACTAGGATGTGTAATTCTCATCTTCACATAGCCTTCAAATTGACACATGCACAAGGCATCCCTTCAGAAAGATAGATCTACAGATTATGAAGCACTAGGAAGACAAATGAATGGAGTGCTACATGTTTCGATGCCCAATCTACTATGAGATACGAGGATGCTTCCACTATCTTTGAAGAGAGGTGTTTAGGCCTTTGAGATCAAAGATAATTGGGTTTATACCTACTACAAAGACAGTAGGCCAAGATCGAGATGATGCAAGACACCACAAAAACATCTATCACATATTCACCCCCCACTTCCCTTCCCTCTATTGACTGTGACATCAAATGACACAACAAGATCCAAAATAAGGCATTAGAGACCACCACCAACATTTGCACCAAAGATTGCACAATCCCTTGAGAAATCCAAATACCCGTTCCCCTCTAATACAATCTCTCTCTAGCCGCTAATACAATCTCTCACTCCTCACCAATAGCTTGACCCCCAATCTCATAATATCATAAATGTTGCATATCATAGTGGCATAGTAGACGAATACTAGGACTTCATAGCTTTTTTATGCTCCTTTTTGGTCTTGCCTTACGCAAAACATTACACAATGGCAGAAAATTGTTTGGTGGAGCAATCATCGTGCCATCGAAAGGCAAAGGATTATCTTACAACCTTTATTTTTGAAAAAAAAAATGGATTTGGAGTTGATATATTTTAATTAGCATTTATTATTTGTTTACGGTAGAAAGTCAATCATCAAATGATCCAAGAGTGAAGATTTGTTTCTGCAGTCTTTTAAAAAAAATGGATTTGGTATAGATATGTTTTTATTAGCATTTATTGCTTATAAAGTATAGTTATTGTTTACATTGTTTTATGTACTCTCCACTCTCTCTCTCTCTCTCTCTCTCTCTCTCTCTCTCTCTCTCTCTTTTACAGAGGCAGGCTCCTTATAATAAAATTCTTCTTGTTCACTCATAAAGGACTCTCCAAATATGGGCAGGTGGACTAGTGCTCCAAACATATAATTTGGTGTATTTGAATGTGTAGAGAGGGCTGACTGTCTGGCTATCAACAACCCATAGACGATGACTTGAGTGTGTAGAGAGGACTGAGTATCTGGCTTTGACAACCTATAGATGATGTCTTGGAGACCTTCTCCCTGGTGCGTTTCTAGAAACTTTAGTGGTCGCCCTGGATCAAGACCTCTACCTTGGGTTTGGCTATGCACAAGCCATTTTGGATATCAAGAGCTAGGGATGATCAAACCAAAGAACTAGGTTAAAAGATACTTAAAAATCAACAATTCTCTTTGATTCTATTACCCAACCTACCCTCTCTCTCTCTCTCTCTCTCTCTCTCTTTTGAAGCTTATTTTCTCTCTCTAAAAAGTTCAACTAAAAAGGATGATTATTTACACATATGCTTACACATCTAAGGTGTCTTTGGGGAAGAATCTTGCATTTTCCCTCCTTGAAGAATCGAGATGTCCTTATCTCACAAGTTGGGAATAATCCTTCAACTTTGATTCTTTTTCCCAAGTAGCATCCCCAACTAGATAGAATTTCCATTTGACCAAATATTCTCCTCAAGTCTCTATTCACGAGAGCCTTCTCTTGAATATCCAAGATGATTTTTGGTTACAACTGCATCTGACCTTGGGCTGGAAAGGCAACCTTCTCGTCATCAAGAATGTGATTGGAATCTAGCACATTTTTCTTAAGTAAGCTAATATGAAACGCATTGTGGATTTGAGGATATGGTGGAAGCAAAAGTTCATAAGCTTAACCTCCTTCCTTGTAATCACATATTGTCCACAATATCTTGGTGACAACTTCTTATATTTTCCCAAGGAGATAGAACTTCTCTTGGGTTGTACTCGAAGAAATACCATGTCACCCTTTTCAAACTCGCGATGTGTTCTCTTTGGAATGACATACTACTTTTGCTTATCTTGGTGGGCATCCTTGATATCTTTCAAAAAGGACTGAATCTAATGAGCCATCTCATCTATAATTTTTCTCAGATACCTGAACTTTAATCATTGGATTTGACAATTCAAGGGTGTTAGGCAATCATGTCCATAAAGTGCCTTAAATGGACTCATCCCAATACTATGATGATAAACAAAAAAGCATTATAGGTAAATTCAAATAGATATAAGTAATTCATCTATGTGCAAGGTTCTTGGCCACAACAAGATTGGAGGAGAATATCTTCAATCACTTGATTCGCCCTTTTTGTTTGGTTGTTTGTTTTTGGATGATAAGCAATACTAAGGTCCAAAGTAGTACATACTGCTTCAAAGAACGCTATCCAAAATCTGGATGTGAACTTAGCATCTCTGTCACTTACAATCCTCTAGGTAAGCCATGTGATCTGGGTATAGCCAATCTACCATGGTTTGCACCTTGGATGGGTCAGCTCTGTTGATAACCCATCCTTGGAAACAATGAATCCCAGGTACAATCACTTTTCCTAGGAAAGAGTTTATGTTTCTTGAGAATCTCTAAGACTTTTTGCACATGCTTTTTATTATTAGAGCAGACAAAACCAAAAAAAATCATCAAAGAAGACAAGGACCAAGTCATCCATGTGTTCTCTAAAGATCTCTTGCATCAAGCGATTAAAGGTAGTAGGAGCATTAGTTAGGGAAGGGTAGGGGTCTTAGAGCTGGTATCAATAGGCATCTTGGATGATGACCTTGGAATCAAGTAAGTATAAACTCGTCAAATCCTTGAATGGAAGAGACCCCGGAGACTGGATCGGACCATGTGATGCATGGTAGAAGCCCAACTAGAAAGATGGACTTGTCTTGTCTAGCTTGCAGCGGTTTACTCACCAGTTGTTTAGTTTTTTTAGTTTTTAATTTTTCTCTTGATGCGTTTACTTGAAGTATGCTTTCAATTGTTTTATAAATTGTTTGTAACTGGTGTTGTTGTGGCACAATGGCCTATGAAGGTACCACAAATGTCGGATTTTTGCCTTGTGGTTGCCATCCACGGGGTGCGCCATACGGAGGCAATCGCCCGAGACCTTGACCCCTCTTAGTCGAATGTAGGTGTGCTCTCGGTACGCCTAGGTGAGAAACGTCGAAGCGACCTCTTGGTGGACAAGCTCCCTAGCGATGGCTTGGCTAGTTGAAGTGGCTCAAAGATGGACGGATCCCAGACATGCCTGATATTATACTAGGATGTGTAATTCTCATCTTCACATAGCCTTCAAATTGACACATGCACAAGGCATCCCTTCGGAAAGATAGATCTACAGATTATGAAGCACTGGGAAGACAAATGAATGGAGTGCTACATGTTTGATGCCCAATCTACTATCAGATACGAGGATGCTTCCACTGTCTTTGAAGAGAGGTGTTTAGGCCTTTGAGATCAAAGATAATTGGGTTTATACCTACTACAAAGGCAGTAGGCCAAGATCGAGATGATGCAAGACACCACACAAACATCTATCACATATTCACCCCCCACTTCCCTTCCCTCTATTGACTGTGACATCAAATGACACAACAAGATCCAAGATAACGCATTAGCCGTTAATACAATCTCTCTCTCCTCACCAATAGCTTGACCCCCAATCTCATAATATCATAAACTTTGCATATCATAGTGGCATAGTAGACAAATGCTAGGACTTCATAGTTTTTTTATGCTCCTTTTTGGTCTTGCCTTACGCAAAACATTACACAATGGCTGAAAATTGTTTGGTGGAGCAATGATCGTGCCATCGAAAGGCAAAGGATTATCTTACAACCTTTATTTTTGAAAAAAAATGGATTTGGAGTTGATATATTTTAATTAGCATTTATTATTTGTTTACGGTAGAAAGTGAATCATCAAATGATCCAAGAGTTAAGATTTGTTTCTGCAATCTTTTAAAAAAAAAGGATTTGGTATAGATATGTTTTTATTAGCATTTATTGCTTATAAAGTATAGGTATTGTTTACATTGTTTTATGTACTCTCCACTCTCTCTCTCTCTCTCTCTCTCTCTCTTTTTTACAGAGGCAGGCTCCTTATAATAAAATTCTTCTTGTTCACTCATAAAGGACTCTCCATCCAGTCCATAAAAAGAATTTTCCATTGCTTAAAATTTGAAAAGCTTTGTTTGTTACAAGGCCAGTTTGAGTCCTTTTCGAAATATCGAGCTGGACTACTGATAAACAAAGGGAATTTGCCCTCTTAGATTATGGCATCTGTTTACTATAATCAATTCATCGCACATTTTATACATTGGGTTCTGTTCCATTCTACAGAATAGGAACAGTGCACAATGCCTATGACCTGAAAAGATATGGAAGAAAAAAAAACAGGACCATGTTGAATGTATAGACCAAAGTAGGCATACATCATGTCGGGCGTGTCCATGGCGGTGATGAATACGTTAAATCATGGCCAGTCACAAGACGGGGAGTGAAACTTGAATCTAGATTCTGAAGCTGTTCCACCAATTGGGATCGCCTTTCTTTGAAGAAGTCGAGCCTTGTTGTGAGCTCCGTGAGAGCGGATGATGCAACTTCTTGACGTTGATACATAGCAGCTGTGTTTGACATCTGCCATGCATGAAAAGCTTGTATCAGCACCCCTGATTGATCATCATGAAAGTAAGAACAAGGAGGTATAACAACGGATACCTCTACATCTGTGAAGTTTCTCTTCACACTCTGCACCTCCTCACTCAAGGGAACATCACTTGTGCAAGAAGGCATCACTTCTGCTCGTCCAGAATCAGATTTGCTTGATGTCTCATGCCTCCGCCTCCATGCAAACTGCTTCCCACCTGCTAGGGGTGCAGCTGGAGGCCGTGATTTGTCCAGTCACTACCAGCGGTCAAGTCTTGTTGAGCAGCCTGCCTCCGCAAATTCATACCTCTTGCTCTCTCGGCTTTCAGAGCCTCCTGTATGCCAAAAAAACGGATTTTTGTATTGTAGATAAACTCCTAATGCAGATCCGGAAAAAAAATAAAAAGAACCTTGGCCTCCTCTAAAGCATTCCGCTGTTGTGTCACCATCTGCTCCAAGGCAGATGCATGATCATGTCTGTTCTGAACCTGTAAAGTCACAACAGAAAAGTTATCTGGCACGTAGGAAGAATATTGGAGATGGGAAAGTAGGCTTGTCTACCCGCAAAAAGGGCAATTTAACAAGCAGTAATATTCATCAGAGGAAAAATCATTTGCTGGTTACTTGCACTTTGCACCACATAATTAAAGTTAATCGATCAGCATGTGCCATTCATGGGGAAGATATCTCGAAATACAACTAGGTACTTCGCAGCACATTACAGCTAATGGGCACTCCCAGCCATCAGAAACCAAGGAAAACTCCCGTTCGAACTATATACCTAGATGAATCCAGGAGCATGCCCAAATTCACCTTTTAGGAACATGCTTGTTATATACTCATGGTAGTCAACTCACAAGACTATATAACTATCAACTCCATTATGCATAGTATGGACTAGATACTACGACATCCCCACTAATGTCATCAATGCCCAATAGTGGGTGTAGATCTCTGTATCAAGCTAAGCTCTCACACACGCACTCCACACACACACACACATAATAGCATATATTCACACAAAGCCCTTCGTACTGAGTTTCTGTCAAACCTCCAGAGATGTAGGGCAGACTCAGCCATAATGAAGCCTAGCACTAAGGGAAGTAGCAAATAAAAAGAATTAGTACAACAAATAAGTAGTTGATAGGGTAAATGCACCGCTAAAGATAGAAAGAATAAGCACAATATCAACTGTTCAAAAATTTGTGTAATTTTCAAAATTTCCCTTCTCTCCAAACCCTACCTTATGAAAGACACCAAAAAGCCATGCGAAACCATGATTGAGCAATACCAGAGAGCTTTCTCTCTCTCCGACCATCTAGTAGTTAAGATTGACTCCAGAAGAAACAGAATGTGCTCGTGTTCCTTGAATGCTATACTAAAGTTGTCACATGCACTCTGCACTGTAGTGCATAGTGACAAGTTGGCTCATCATCAGTGCATCAATAGGAACCCTTTTTAGGATATGATTTTGTCGTATGCCGTGGCCCCATTGTAGGCCCCAATCCGGGACATGTCAAGCACGAGCTACGTGGGTCTTTCCTCAACCATAGCGGCTCAGTCCAATCAGTCCTGTCCCTTAAACCACTTGAAGAGATTCATTCATGCATGTAGAAGTCAGTCTAGAAGCCTTAGGGTTTGCATCAGGTCATGGTATGCATTTTGCACAGCATCATGTGCATGTAGCCTTTCCTTAGCATTTTAACTTTTGCATAAGCATATAAATCATTGCCAAGCATTCAATGCATAAGCATATAAATCATTGCCAAGCATTCAATCCATTGCCTAGCATTGATTACCATTGCATTGCATAGCCTTTAGCCACTTTGCACCCTCTAGATCCAATCGGCTGCCTTATGGACCAGTCGGCAGCATAAAAAGCATATAAACAAGCACATAAAGCATATATTCCAAGTCGGGTGTAAAAAGGGGCCAGCCAACCTGCTCATAACAACCGACAAGTCCCTTTTGCCTATATATATGAAGCGCTTGTTCATTCTTGCATAGATCATCTCCCATGCTGAAATCACCTCTCTCTCTCTCGCTCTCTCTCTCTGCTCCTCTCTTGCAGAAAACGCAGCCACATTCATCATCCCTTCTCTTGCAGAAAACACAGCCCTTCATCGTGGAACGAGGAGCTTAGATCTCAGCCCAGATTTACAGCCTTTCTCAGCCCCTTTGCTGGTTGCTTTTGGTGAAGAAAATGCAGCATCAGCTTGCATAACCAGCCATCTATCTCATGCATAATCAGCCCCTCACAGCCTTACGACAGTCCCAAACCAGCCCCCTTCTCTTAGCCTCAGTTTGCAGCCCTCCTACAAACCTGCATCGGCTTCGAATCAGGTCCTTTTTGGTGCTTCTACAGCAGTGTGCAGTCAGCCCCATCGTTTAGTCTTTCGGAGGTCTTGCATTCGGGTCTTCCTCAGTCCACAGTCAGCCAATCTCTTCAAGGTAATAAAGTAAATACTCTAGCAATAGGAGGAGGCCCTTTAGTGGGTAATTGGGACCCCATACTGTGTACAGATCTCTCTCTCTCTCTCTCTCTCAACCTCGTAAAGTTTGGAGTGATAAGGCGGATTGCTAAAGATTCACAAAACTCAGGATACAGAAGGCGGTGTGAGACTTTGTGTCACAGGATCCTTTCATCTACGCATAATTTTGTTTCATGTTACAAAAGTAAAACTTGTCAATCAACTCTTGGATTAAAAAGCACTTCTGTTTTGGATTAGAAGAGGTGCATGGTTCAGAATCCAGATTCCATCATTCCAAAGAATCTGGCTGTAGCTAAGTGAGGTAGATCAGCTTTATATTTTGCGGCACAGCTACTCTCAACAATTTTTTTCCAAGCAAAGATCCTTCTATTAGTACAAAAAGAAATGTACACGCGCTGACTACGACGCTCTCATGAGATAAGGGATACAATGTAGCAAAAGGTCGAGGTGGCTCCCTCCATAGTTGACCAGGGGCGTGCACTGGAGGTTTATGTTGCCAAACAACTTCATCATCACCTCATGCCAGAAACAGCAGCCCAGTGCTACTGTATCGGTTCCAAGTTACCTGCGGAACACTTCAACAGGTGAAACGCTTCAGCCTACCCTGAAGCGTGTTGATGAGGTCCATCCAGATAGAGCGGATGGTCTTCGCCAGCACTGTGACCGTGTCCTCAATAACCTCGCTGCACTTGCCACATGTGCCAAGCTTCGATGCTGTCAATAAGGTCCACGGTTGGTCTGTGTGGGTCTCAGGGGTCCAAGGTACCACTCGGACTACGGTAACTATGGTGGCAGTGATCCGAAAACAGCGAGCTAGTTCACGAGGCCCTCTCAGCCATCTCCTCTGAAGGAATGCCAGACCATGGCTCTGTGGCCCATGCAACAGTTTCCCCAAGTGATCATCTTGAAGGTTCCAAGGAGGGAAGTGAGGTGCTTGGTCTGCCACCAAGAGGCTGTCTTAGCTGCTGCTCATCAAAAAGGGGGTTAAATAAGACATGCTGACTCATCCCTGCCAAGTCAGCATCTTGCCCTGTTGGGCTGCTAAGGATAAAAGTACATACTTTATGGAAAAGCACTCTACTACTAAAAACATACAATGTCCATAAAGTGATCTTTTCTTTATCATTTGAAAACTCACAACCTTTGAGCTCTTCACGTTGATGACCTGTAGTGCCCCTTCAGAATCGTCGCACACTCGGTCTCAGCACCACACCTTCCAAAGCACCCGGCTTCTTCACGACTGCACAAATGCCATGATGATCACCATCCTGACCACGATGCTCCTCTCTCAATGCTTCGCGCACTCCAGGCTGGCGTTCTTCTCTGCTGCCCGGCTCTTCAACCAGTCAAGCCCCACAGAGCACGCACACGCACACACACTTGACTGCATGTGCTACAACTCCAATTTAAGCCACACATACAGAGTTGCAAGCTCTCACACAGCACATCATGGCGCACTCAGACACAATGGAAGATACACACACACACACAGATGGCAGAGGAGAGACGATTTTTCAAGGCCCTCTGGCCATTTATCATAATAAATGGTAGATGATTACGTTGCTGTAGCCTCTGCTGCGTTCTCTCCACTCCTCTAATTGCCTTGTAGAGATCTCCGTCTCTCTCTACTCCCGATACAGATTCCTCTGCTGCGCTCTCTACCATCCTCAGACCTCTGAATCTCCCTACTCCTTTATTTCTATTACATTAATTAATTCATGGGACTCAATGCAGGACTTTCTCCATCAAGGCCATGAAGTCAAACTCAACCCTGGTGTATTGTTCCCGAGAAATTGAACATTGGTAATCCATCTCCGCTCACCGACCCACAGAGCCCGGCTCTTCAATCAATTGAGCCCCACAGAGCACACACACTTGACTGTATGTGCTACAACCCACTCCCAAGATCAAGCATCTCTCTCAATTTAAGGCGCGCACACACACAGTTGCAAACTCTCACACAGCACATCATGGTGCACTCAGACAAAATGGAAGATATACACACACACACAAACAGATGGCGGAGGAGAGATGATTTTTCAAGGCCCTCTGGCCATTTATCATAATAAAGATAGATGATTACATTGCTGCAGACTCTGCTGCGTTCTCTCCACTCCTCTAATTTCCTTCTAGAGATCTCCGTCTCTCTCTACTCCTGATACAGAGTCCTCTTCTGCGCTCTCTACCATCCTGAGACCTCTGAATCTCCCTACTCCTTTATTTCTATTACATTAATTAATTCATGGGACTCGATGCAAGACTTTCTCCATCAGGGTCATGAAGTCAAACTCAACCCTGGTGTATTGTTCGCGAGAAATTGAACATTGGTAATCCATCTCCACTCACCGACCAGAGCACCTTGCACAAGGTCTCAAGTTTGTTTTCCTGAGGGCCTGCTGCCAACTATCTTTCAACCGAAGGCTTCCATACAAGCCACTGAAGTAGATAAGAGCACAGGTCTGCTTCTGGAAAACGACATTTGAGGGCCGTCTTGGATGGGGATGGGGTACATGGGGTGGCTCCCATGGAGTTGTCCGAAGCAGGGGAGACAGAAATTGCTGGTGAAGAACAAGCCATGTCCAGGGGCAGCTAAGAAAGAAGAGGCACACCAAACAAAAAGAGGGGGGAAGGAGGAGCACAAAGGTAAAGGGGGGCAGAGGACAAGACTACAGGGGGGATGAAGCAGTCCAAAAAGGTGTGTGTGTGTGTGGGGGGGGGGGGGGGGGGAGGTGTGGGCAGTGCAGAGGGACAGGGGAGATGACGAGGGAAGTAAGGCGCTGACAGGGGGGGCTGTGCACAAAAGAGTGGTTACTGCAGACCGACCATGGTTATAAGAGGTCAGTCTTGTCTTCTTTCAAACATGCAGCAGCAACACATGGAAGCAAATGTACAAGGGCAGGTCGTGTCTGTACCAAAGGTCATTTGACAGGCACAGTTTGCGCTTTACTACTTGCTGAGGCTCCTGCTTGCATGTCCAGCACCGTTGAAAGTGATGACTTCTTGAGATAATACCAGTACGGGTTGGTGTGTAAATTGCGAGTTGTTTGATTGCTTTTGAATTTTGAATTAATGTTTATTACTCGAATTAAGCAGGTCAGCCCTAAGGTCAACAGTTCAGTTGAAGAATGGCTAATGATTGCTATTTTATCAGCTGATCAGGTGGTACTAAGGGCAGTGGTTCATAGGTGTTACAAAGAGAAGGTAATACTATCGTTGCTAACAAAACTAATCTACCTTTAAAAACAAGCACATCAGATGCAAAATGGAGAATCCATCATGAACTTCTCACAACGAAGCAAGCAACTTGGGCATACCTCCTTATTACGCTGGCTTTCATGGTAGCAAAGCTCCAGTTGAAGAGCATTCCTTCATGACAAAGCAACAATACTAAGTCAATTAGAAGTCCAATAGTAGCCCCATCAAAACAGTGAATTCTACATGATTTTCCTTCTTCGCTACTTAAGACAAAAGGCAAAATGCTTCCATAATGCTAATAAAGTAAATGTCATTTAAACCCAATATGTGCTCTCCATTGACATGAATCTTGCAAAAACAAAAGCCTTATATGCAAGTTTTTAGAATGTAGCCAAGTTAACTCACCAAATCAGAATAAAAGACCCACACGAGAATTTTTTCAATGGTCCCGCAACCGCCGCCCCCGCCCCCGCCCCCCCCCCACCCCCCCCCCCAAAAAAAAGAAGAAAAAAAAGCTAGAGATCCTGCTAATTAGTCAGAATTCCTGCCTCTCCCCAAGCTTCAACTCCCTATTTTGAGGGTTAGGGGAAGACTCTACGCCTGCCGCAACCGGCGGAATACAACCGTCGTATGAGGTGTCCATCGGATGCAGCAAGCTGGGATTGAGCCCGAGACCTCGTGGTCAAGGTTCAATCAACTACCAACTCAATTACAGGCCGCATAATATTCAAAAATTTGGCAAATTTAAATCAATTTTTAGTGCTAAGCAGTACATTTAAGATCACTCACTGTTGGCTATGGAGTTCCTTAACTCGCTGATATCGCTCATGTATCTCTGGCATTGGGCTTCCATGCTGCTGGCGTTGACGACTTAACTGTGTATGAAGCTCGGCTACTCTTTGCTTTAGTCTGGCTACATCTGCTTCTGCAACTGCTATCTCCTCAAACTCAACCCGTGTCTAATCTAATCACAAAACGGCAGTATTGTTTTAACAAAAACATCTAATTTGTGACCCTAAATGCTGTTGATTGCTTAATCCTTATATTTCATCTTCGTTTTCTACAAAAGCTTATGAAGTAGACAATATCCGTAGAAAGACCTTCGAGTCAAGATTGTGTGTCAAGGGGAACTGAGAAGTCGACATGGTCAACCCAATCTCTAAGGCGGCTCGCAGTTCTCTCTCCGCTTGCAACTGTTCCTGTAGCCTCGAAACCTTCACAGTATCCAATAAAACGTGTCAGCACCTAAATCTACAACCACGTAAGCACACACCCACCTTGTTTTATTGGCTACCTCCGCCACTCATAAGTCCTGCTTTTCTTTATAACTAAAGGTAGTGCCAGCACTCTGCTATAGCGCATGGTTCCCTGGTCATAGAGAGAACCAAATTGGACACAAAATCATTAACTTTTTCTAAGGCTTGCTGATACCTAGATTGAAACAAGATTGCTGATACCTGTTCATCAACAGGTGCAAATGAAACATAGCAACTAATTAACATACAAACAACACAGATCCACCGCTTGAACTCATTGGGAATCATAAGATAAATCTTAATATTTCAGCTTCTCTCCAAGCTCGACCCATATTTTTTAGGGGTTTGGGGGAGCAGCAGAGTCCAATATACGGTTCTTGAGGTTTGAGCACATATCAGGCACCTGCAATAGGAGCTGCGAAGTCTCCACGAGCTGAGAGCCTGCCACCCACCCACCCACCCCAACACCACGACCCCGCGTTCCCCCCCTGGTCCCTGCACCTCTCCCCCTTTCTGTCACCTGCTCCCCTAGGCCCACCCCCAGTGCATTTCCTTCCTCCCCCATTTTGCTTTCCTAGCCTTGTTCTATTACCCCCACACCACCCCCCTCCCCAGCACAGCGAAATTCATGAGGTGAAGATGCTTCTTAACCAGAAGTGTGAAATGAAAGATTTAGGTGAGCTGTGATACGTCCTAGGTAAAGAGGTGATTAGATCACGTGATGGGATTTGGCTTTTATAGAGGCAGTATGCTTTAGACATAGTATGGAATGGTAAGCCACTGGCCTTAGGCCCAAGATCCTCCTGTAGTTACCGTTTCTCACCACCCGTAAGCGCCTTTTTATCCACCCGTAGGCAATGCCGCCGAGGAAGCACCTTGTGGGATTTTGAACCCAGAACCTCCAAGTCCTAGATAAACACCTTTACCACTTCAGCTATCAACTCATTGGGCTGTGACTCTGTGATTTGCTTACCTTCCCCCACCCCCCCACCCCCCCACCCCGGGCGCCGCGGGAAAAACCATTTTCCCCTTTTCTGTGTTTTTTCTCTGCACCCCCCTTTTTTTGCTTGCTTCTGCTTTCTCCTCTCTAGCCACCGCCGCCGTCGCCTCTTGTTTTCTCTCCACTCTCTAGACACACACACACACACACATGAATGTATACATGTATGCATGTATGTGTATGTAAATATATATATATATATATATATATATATATATATATATATATATATATATATATATATATATATATATATATATATATATATATGTATGTATGTATGTATGTATGTATGTATGTATGTATGTATGGATACTGTAGCATTATATGGTAGTGATGTGTGTGAACACACTTAGGACCACCGGGGCCCTTTTCCCCTTCACTAGGAGGTTTTTTTCCCCGTGCGTATGTACACCCTCTTATCTACTCATTTTGGGGTGTGTACTTATCTTTTGTATCTGGCACACATTTGTTCATTTTAATCTAGTGAGTTTATGTGCTCTCAAGCTTCTCTATCTTGTGTGTGTGCATTTTGTAACCCTAACCCTAATTCCAACAATTAGTATCAAAGCTAGCTTCCTTGACACTTGATCTAGTAGTCTGCCTCCCTCCTCACGACCTTGTTTTTATGTCTCCGATTGAGATACCCTCTTAGGACAAGAAGGTATATACTGTAGTATGTTGTATACGAAGTGGGTCCACGGCGCGATTCGGACGCGTTTCGAGCACGTTTTGGAAATCTCAAGGTTTCTGCAGACGTTCTGGAGAGAGATCATTTTGGATTGATTCTGGTCGATTTTGGATTTTTGGGCTGTGTAGCGACAAAGATTTGGTGTGCAGCAACATCTACAGTGTCTTCAACAACATCGACCATTATACTTTCGTCAGTAACACTCTATTCTGTACTCTGTGTTATTTTTCATACACTTTGCAGGTGATTCAGTCAGTTGTTGGCAGCCATCCAGGGTTGCATTCAGTGAATACTGAGTACTTGCAGTGTGTTGAAAGATTTTGCATTTGGTAGAAAGTCATGGCTGGTAATAGTGATGTATTTAACATGTTGTTTGCTGAGGACAAACTTGATGGGACTAACTACCCATTGTGGTCCTATATGATGAGGCATGTACTGGTTGCTAAAGGCCTTTGGAATGTGGTCACCGGTAGTGAAACTCATCCTATTTCACAACTACCAGTGCAACAAGTGCTGCAGGTACACCTGCAGCAGAATCTGATACAGATGTGGCTCCTCCACATGCACCACCAATACCTCCCAGTTCTACTCAAACGAGATGGGATGGAAGAGATACACAGGCACATACATTGCTTGCACTTTCTGTGAAACGAAGCATTATTCCTTATATTCGGTCATGTAAGACTTCAAAATAGGCATGGGATGCACTTGTTGCATTATACCAGGTGCGCAATGAAGTATGTGTTGCATATCTACACAAACAGTTGGAGTCTGAGCACATGAATGAGGGAGACTCAATGGACAGCTTCTTGACCAAGATCAAAGATTTTAAGGAGCAGCTTGCTAGTATGAATAAGATATATCCTGATAGTACATTGGTGCCCACAGTTCTCAATGCATTGCCGGATTCTTATCAGAGTTTTGCCTCTACTCTTAGACTTATGATGAAGGAAAATTCAAATGCCCTTACATTTGATAAGCTGATTTCAATACTCTTGTAAGAAGAGTAGTCTAGGAAAAACATATCTGTTATGCAAGTTGGTGACCAAGCTTTTATTGCCAATCAAAAAGGCAAAGGTAAAGCTTCTTCACATGGTGACTATAAGCCAAAATTAGAATTCTCAGGTAAAGATGCAGAGAAAGAAGCCGATAAGCCTAAAAAGAAGGACTAGTGTCACTATTGCAAGAAACCAGGGCACTACATAAATGAGTGCAAGAAAAGGCTAGAGGAAGAAAAAAAGAAAGAATCGGGCATGGTTGTGACTGATGCATCTGCACCAAGTGCAGAGAAGAAGGAATCTGCAAGTTTTGCTCAAGATGATTGGGCATGGACAATACATTGCAGTTATGACCCTTCTGTTCATGATGTATGCATGTCAGTGGACAGAATCCGATTCTTGGTACTTTGACAATGGTGCTAGTAAGCACATTACTCCACAAAAAAATTTGTTCTCATCTCTGGAATCTGTCCCAAGTGCACGAACCGTCACATGTGCAAATGGTTCCTCATATTCTATCAAAGCAGTTGGTAGAGTTGTGGTCACTGCTATAAATGGGGACGCATTTACTCTTTCTAAAGTTTTATATGTGCCAAGCATTAAGAAGAACTTGCTGTCAGTTTCAGCCTTAGCCTTGTCAAGCTTAACGATGAAATTTGTGGATGACAGATGACAGATGTACAGTTCAAGATAGAAATGATGATTAGTCTATCATTGCCTCAGGTACCTTGTTTCATGGCCTATTCAAGATGGATGTATTTGAGAAGTTGCAGCAGAATGCTTGCTCGGTCTCTATGACTCGTGCTATGAGTGATGCAGAATTATGGCATATACACGATTTGGCCATCTGAATTATGGTAGTTTGTTGCGACTTCAAAAGCATGATATGGTGTCTAAGTTGCCAACTCTTGAGACCCCAACTAGACATGTATGTGAGGGGTGTATTCTTGGTAAAATGCATCGAGCATCATTTCCAAAGGATGGATCTGTGAGAGCTATTAAGAAATTACAGCTATACATAGTGATGTATGTGGTCCTATGAGGACACCATCTATTGAGAGATATCTCTACTTCGTCACTTTTATTGATAATTACTCTAGATATAGCTGGGTGTATCCACTAAAGCAAAAATCAGAGGTTTTTATGTGATTTAGGCACTTCGTATCCATGGTTGAAAATGCATGTGAATGTAAAGTTGGCACCCTTCGTTCAGATCAAGGGAGGGAGCATATTTTCAAGGAATTTCATGCATATATGGCTAGAAAAAGCAGAAGGCAGCAATGTACAGTGCCATACACACCTCAACAAAATGGTGTGGCTGAGAGGAAGAACAGGTCTCTCATGGAGATGGCACGATGTATAGTGAAAGCCCAAGATTTACCTCATGGTTTTTGGTTAGAGGAAACTATGTGCGTAAACCATGTGTTGAGTGAACAAATGTCCTACCAAGGCCTTGCAATCTAAAACTCCTTATGAAGCTTGGCATGGCAGGAAGCTTTCTGTGGCTCATTTGCGTGTTTTTGGATGTCTTGCTTATGCTCTCTGCCTAAGCAACAACGCAGTAAGTTCGATGATAAGGCAGTTAAATTTATGGGACACAGTTCAGAAAGCAAGGGATATAGACTCTACCATCCGGCCTCAAAGCGGATCTTGGTAAGTAGCGATGTTGTCTTTGTTAAAAACTCATT